>NW_008752082.1:266770-356504 GCF_000715545.1 Opisthorchis viverrini | reverse complement strand
CCAATCATCGGTGAACGAAACTGTGGCAGCTACAACCAGTGTACGACCAGTACGCGGTTATTACAGCTGATAATGATGATGATGATTATATCTCCAAAGACCAGGGGCGAATAGTTGATATTCATCATTGACAAATGCAGCAGTTGAAAGATATGTTGAAGGAATTGACAAAGGACTTGCGATATTGTTGTTGTTGGAGACGCCCACCCTTTCAATCACATAACCGAAAGCAGTGAAAACACACGCAGACTGAAATGCTTATTGAATGCGATTCCGCCTCTTCGTCATAAATTCGCCTCCCGTTCTATTTGTAGCGCCCGAAATTTAGTGTTCCCGTAGATAGTCTCATCAGAACAAAGGTTATTTCTTATAATCCCTCTTTTAGCTGTTAAATGTGGTATATAACAAAAGTTAATAATATGCGTATAATGAGTTTTCCGTTGATATTTGCAAACATTCGACCAGTCAGTCGATCAACCAATTTATCAGCCATAGACCACCCACCGCGGGTATCTTGGTTCTAGCGGCCGCAGTTTTGATCACCGAAAAGTGGGAGACCTTGAGAGACACAGCATTGTAGGCGATGACATTTTCAGTTCGCTCTGAAATTGAATAGTTACGCACTGCAGTGGATATCTTTGATGCGCGAACGCAAATGCCTGCGGCTATTGGGCCATTTTTACCAGTTTCATTACCCATTGGTGATTTGACCCCCGGGGTACCCATTCAGGGAGGCGGAAGTTTACTGGTTAGTGTTTTCGTACCTCTCTGCCAGGTCATACACAGTATACCTCATGGTTGCTTCCACTCAGCACGGGGCGAAGCGGAATGGGCTAACCAGCGTAGCCCACGAAGCGTGAATAATCCATCCATCGTGGGTTAGTTCCTTCTTCCTAAACCCATCTGGTGTACCTCAGCATTGCTAATTTGATGTCCCTACCAGAATCAAACAATGCTTATGAGACCCTAGTGGTCAAATACTGACAAAGTTAGCTTTTCTGATGAAAATAGCGGCCACGTTTCTGTTCCATAAAGTGGTAGGGATCGCACAGCCGCAGCGTAGTCTTCGATCTTGACAGACAAACCGACATCACGTCGGTGCCATGGGTGTCGGAGGTCGACCCCAGCGATTTGAGAATTATGTTCATTTCCAACTACCAGAACTTACACAACTCTCAGGTAAACAGATCTACCTACCAAGTTGATTGACTCATCTGCAAGAATGAGGCTTGGGTTTGACCCCACCCAGTTATGTAGCTTTGCACTTGACATTTGTGAATCGCATACCGAACCATTTGGCAGAGTTATTTAGGTTCTTATAAAAGGTTTGTATCGATAAAGTCTCTGAACCAAGGAGAGCACACTCAGTCCCACACAGTGAATGCAAGACTTGAAGTCCATTGAAGAATATGGTTGATTCTAGCTTCAAATAAATGATTGCGGATAGTCATTTTTCCGAGCTAATCTTAGAAGTAGCTTGGAAGCAACCAGCTAACAGGCGCGCCATCTTCACCGAGCTTTAGAATCCAGCGCTTGTGTGCGCGTCGCAAACCTCGTGCTCAAATTTCCTACATACTCGCTTGGTCTATCATGATACACAGCTTCATTCAACTTGGTAAATGCACTGGGGTTAGCGCTGTCAAGGTTGGATTTTGTCAGATTTCTCGGTACTCGTAGTTTTGCAAAGCTATCAGAAACTTCGATGCGGGAACCTGTTAATTTTCTCTTATTTTCTAATATTCATGTCAAAAAACTTAGATTTACATCTATTTTGTTTCCACGGTCATCTGCCTGCTCCGAAGGAATTATTCCATGTTATCTACACCAAACCGAGCAAGCACCGGACTGGACTTCCAAACCCGTTAGAGCTCATCATCATTACGGGATTCTAGCGCCGAGCATCGGCCGCACTAGTAGAGCGTGCCACAGTACAAAGGTATACATGCATACATACATAGTACAAAGATATACAAAGGTAACTGCGGCCTACCTATGGACGCCGAGCAGTATTGGAACCAAGTGCTCTCAGCCCCAAAACACGCGGATAGCCGACCAAGTCGCATGGCAGAACCATCCGACTGGAGCTTGATCGAGCCAATTACAGGAGAGGAAGTCAGCCGTACGATCCGTTTAATAGGCAATTCGTCACCAGGCCTTGGCAAGCTCACACCCAGGATGCTCCGCCGGTTCAATGCTAATGTGTTCTCTGAGTATTTCAACCTGCTGTTATTAACTGGGGGTTGTCCCCCACATCTGTGTCGTGCCCGTATTACTCTAGTTCCGAAAGTCCCACATCTGACTTCACCAGGCGTTCGGCATGGTCATGGTGGCCCATACGATTCTAATTCCTGGAAACTGTGGCCAACGGGAGAGCTTGGTGCATATTTTGCAATCCTGCTGGATCACGCATGATGCCAGATGTGCTCGTCATAATCGGGCTGCAAGGGAACTTGCAAAACGTCTCCGTCGACTGGGATACACCGTCTTCGAGGAGCTGAGAGCACCTACTTCGACGTCCTTTATCAAACCTGACATAATCGATGTTCGAGATCGACGTGCAACTGCAATAGACATCAGCATAGTCTCGGATGGGCGTGAAGAGACAGTGTGGATTGAGAAGAAGCAGAAGTATAGTGTTGATGAATATTCCCTCGCCATAATCTCAGCCCTACATGCAATCGGTTGTGATGTCGACTTGGTTCACAAACCGATGATCATTTCTTATCGAGGGATCTGCTCTTCTCAGTTCGTCAAGGCTGTTCATGGACTGGGACTTCCTAAGGTCACAGTCAGTGACTTGTGTTTGCTTGTCACTGTGGGATCTCTGCGTACTTATGACACTTTTATGCGTGCCACATGGCGTTGAATGTACATTTTTGACATTTAATCTCACACCAGACCCAGTATGACGGACACTTTTTGCCTGTTGTGCGAGTCTTGACTGTGCTGGCGCCTACCACGCCTTGAAGAGCATTCACCATTGTTTGTCCTTTCTCCGGTTGTTGGTCTTTGAACGTGTGTTTCCATATCAAAATTTTAACATAATTTGGGATTCATCTCATCAGACTGGAACTGTTCTTGGCATGATTTCGAATGAGACGTGACGCTCTTTTCTTTCATATTCTCCTGTTACTCTTTTGAATTCATCGCTTGCATTCACTTTTTATGTTTGTGACCATGCTCTTCAAAAATAAATGATAATTGTTGTATGATACCTATCAAACATACGTGTAAGAACTGGTCAAGTAGTTCAAAGTGCCGTTCTTGCTTCCGAAGAAAGATTGATTGGTAAATTGTATTCCAGTTCTACAGTATTTTTTCCTTATTGTTCAGTGTACAGCTCGAGAAGACGCTTGAGGATAAGGTTTTCAAAATTTTGTGTAAATGGGGTTACTAATTTCCTGTATGCCTGCTTGTCACCACTTATTTTGTGGTTTTTAGTAATCAGCACCGCACTATAAGAAGGCTTTCCCTCCACCACTAATCCACCAGCGCACACTGACGCACCTGTCTGCAATGCCAAACGTATTAACAACCCTAAAGCAATATGGTAGGTCTATCCAGAGCATCAAACAAGCAGACAGTAATTCTTCTGGATGTATGGACTGATTGAAATGCATGTCAGAATCTCCACCGTTCCCAGAAATAGTATTGGACTGCAATACATACAATATGATGTTCGCCGCAAAAATTCTAAAAGCACGGGTGACCTTGTTCTCGAGAACCTACTGCACCAGTAATACAGTGGTAATTTTATGATATATATATATATAAAGCATATGTTGCTCGTTAATGACCTAATTACCGTCTTTGCAAACAGTGATTGGATACCAAGTCCTCATTTTCCAAAGAACCACAATGAATATGGAGCATGTTAATTAATCCTATCAAGATGGTCCATTTCTTACGAAGTGGAAATTTTTCGACACTCTCAAATAAAAGAATATCAGCCAGATTTATTTTTTATACGAAAATTGAGGTTAATCCCTTCGACTTTTGTAGCACACCTTACATGTCCTACGAAGCGAATTCAGGATATAATTAAATATGAGACTTTGCGGGGAAATCCGGGCCCTCGGCAGGATTCTAACCGTCACAAGTTCTCGCTCAGCAGCTTGCCCAATTAGTCCGCATAATGTCATCGCAATAGTCGTGCTACACACCAACGAGTTGCTTTGATCAAAATTCCTGCGAGTGCTGGTGACTCCGGATGAGCGTATGGTTCTAAAAGCGCAGTTAAAGCATGTGGACTGCTGCGAAACAGTTGACAGGATCGCAACTAGTTTGAAGGGATGGTTGTTTAATGATTCTAACACAGTCTTTTACAATGCTGACATATTTTATAAAATCAAAAAGATACATACAACGTGCGGTTGCTAAAAGGTCTGGTTTCTACTGTACCGTAATTACGGTTTTCACGATGCCTTGACAGCCGAGATGTGCCGGTCGATCATCCAACAATCGCCTTGAATTCGCCACGAACACCTGTAATTAGCTGGCGGTTTCGAATATTTGGTAATTCAACTCAAGATTTCGGTTACGGTACATCAAAGCGTAATCTTCTGAGTTTTACTGTTATTTGAACCCGACAGCACTGCATATTATTTGCTTACAATTTCTGCGTTTTTTCCATCAGGAAACGAAAATTTTATGATTGGTTCACCGACTTGGTTATTTAGAATCTGCGCTAAAGGTTCTACGCAACCTGACAATGCCAGAAAACATATACTTCCCTACTGAATGACCTTACGTTTGAGTAGCTTGCTGCCTGAAATTAATACAAAGAAAGTCTTTGCAAAATAGCTGAGTATTGATAGGGCATTGAACGCCCTGGTCGGATATGAGACTAAATAGAAGAGATCCTAGTTTGCACCGGGGCACAGAAATTTTAAAAATTGTGCTGAAAATTTACGGAGACAGTAGCAGATAGCGAACACCTCAGATAAGTTTGATTCTCTGTCTAAACAACCAGCGCCCTAGTCAGAATAGCGATGAATAGCCAGATGTCCTATCTGGACAATAAACTGATCTCTGATGATTCCATATTTAACAAAAGATTGATAGCCACTGATAAGACAGGAGCTGGTTGTTTACTGGCTGCCAGATTGTTAGATAATTTAACAGATGTTTATAGCGGCGCTTTTTCTAGTAATATCAGTAGTCCCTACCTCAAAGAATAACTGCGCAACAACTGGCTTTATTGCATTGCAGAACAAACAAATCTTAGAAAAGTTTGCCTGTCGACAGACCACGACTGGCTTCGCTCTTTGTAGGGTTCATCAAGTGGGCGTAGTTAATAGTTACGCACTGCAGTGGATATCTTTGATGCGCGAACGCAAATGCCTGCGGCTATTGGGCCATTTTTACCAGTTTCATTACCCATTGGTGATTTGACCCCCGGGGTACCCATTCAGGGAGGCGGAAGTTTACTGGTTAGTGTTTTCGTACCTCTCTGCCAGGTCATACACAGTATACCTCATGGTTGCTTCCACTCAGCACGGGGCGAAGCGGAATGGGCTAACCAGCGTAGCCCACGAAGCGTGAATAATCCATCCATCGTGGGTTAGTTCCTTCTTCCTAAACCCATCTGGTGTACCTCAGCATTGCTAATTTGATGTCCCTACCAGAATCAAACAATGCTTATGAGACCCTAGTGGTCAAATACTGACAAAGTTAGCTTTTCTGATGAAAATAGCGGCCACGTTTCTGTTCCATAAAGTGGTAGGGATCGCACAGCCGCAGCGTAGTCTTCGATCTTGACAGACAAACCGACATCACGTCGGTGCCATGGGTGTCGGAGGTCGACCCCAGCGATTTGAGAATTATGTTCATTTCCAACTACCAGAACTTACACAACTCTCAGGTAAACAGATCTACCTACTAAGTTGATTGACTCATCTGCAAGAATGAGGCTTGGGTTAGACCCCACCCAGTTATGTAGCTTTGCACTTGACATTTGTGAATCGCATACCGAACCATTTGGCAGAGTTATTTAGGTTCTTATAAAAGGTTTGTATCGATAAAGTCTCTGAACCAAGGAGAGCACACTCAGTCCCACACAGTGAATGCAAGACTTGAAGTCCATTGAAGAATATGGTTGATTCTAGCTTCAAATAAATGATTGCGGATAGTCATTTTTCCGAGCTAATCTTAGAAGTAGCTTGGAAGCAACCAGCTAACAGGCGCGCCATCTTCACCGAGCTTTAGAATCCAGCGCTTGTGTGCGCGTCGCAAACCTCGTGCTCAAATTTCCTACATACTCGCTTGGTCTATCATGATACACAGCTTCATTCAACTTGGTAAATGCACTGGGGTTAGCGCTGTCAAGGTTGGATTTTGTCAGATTTCTCGGTACTCGTAGTTTTGCAAAGCTATCAGAAACTTCGATGCGGGAACCTGTTAATTTTCTCTTATTTTCTAATATTCATGTCAAAAAACTTAGATTTACATCTATTTTGTTTCCACGGTCATCTGCCTGCTCCGAAGGAATTATTCCATGTTATCTACACCAAACCGAGCAAGCACCGGACTGGACTTCCAAACCCGTTAGAGCTCATCATCATTACGGGATTCTAGCGCCGAGCATCGGCCGCACTAGTAGAGCGTGCCACAGTACAAAGGTATACATGCATACATACATAGTACAAAGATATACAAAGGTAACTGCGGCCTACCTATGGACGCCGAGCAGTATTGGAACCAAGTGCTCTCAGCCCCAAAACACGCGGATAGCCGACCAAGTCGCATGGCAGAACCATCCGACTGGAGCTTGATCGAGCCAATTACAGGAGAGGAAGTCAGCCGTACGATCCGTTTAATAGGCAATTCGTCACCAGGCCTTGGCAAGCTCACACCCAGGATGCTCCGCCGGTTCAATGCTAATGTGTTCTCTGAGTATTTCAACCTGCTGTTATTAACTGGGGGTTGTCCCCCACATCTGTGTCGTGCCCGTATTACTCTAGTTCCGAAAGTCCCACATCTGACTTCACCAGGCGTTCGGCATGGTCATGGTGGCCCATACGATTCTAATTCCTGGAAACTGTGGCCAACGGGAGAGCTTGGTGCATATTTTGCAATCCTGCTTGCTGGCGCATGATGCCAGATGTGCTCGTCATAATCGGGCTGCAAGGGAACTTGCAAAACGTCTCCGTCGACTGGGATACACCGTCTTCGAGGAGCTGAGAGCACCTACTTCGACGTCCTTTATCAAACCTGACATAATCGATGTTCGAGATCGACGTGCAACTGCAATAGACATCAGCATAGTCTCGGATGGGCGTGAAGAGACAGTGTGGATTGAGAAGAAGCAGAAGTATAGTGTTGATGAATATTCCCTCGCCATAATCTCAGCCCTACATGCAATCGGTTGTGATGTCGACTTGGTTCACAAACCGATGATCATTTCTTATCGAGGGATCTGCTCTTCTCAGTTCGTCAAGGCTGTTCATGGACTGGGACTTCCTAAGGTCACAGTCAGTGACTTGTGTTTGCTTGTCACTGTGGGATCTCTGCGTACTTATGACACTTTTATGCGTGCCACATGGCGTTGAATGTACATTTTTGACATTTAATCTCACACCAGACCCAGTATGACGGACACTTTTTGCCTGTTGTGCGAGTCTTGACTGTGCTGGCGCCTACCACGCCTTGAAGAGCATTCACCATTGTTTGTCCTTTCTCCGGTTGTTGGTCTTTGAACGTGTGTTTCCATATCAAAATTTTAACATAATTTGGGATTCATCTCATCAGACTGGAACTGTTCTTGGCATGATTTCGAATGAGACGTGACGCTCTTTTCTTTCATATTCTCCTGTTACTCTTTTGAATTCATCGCTTGCATTCACTTTTTATGTTTGTGACCATGCTCTTCAAAAATAAATGATAATTGTTGTATGATACCTATCAAACATACGTGTAAGAACTGGTCAAGTAGTTCAAAGTGCCGTTCTTGCTTCCGAAGAAAGATTGATTGGTAAATTGTATTCCAGTTCTACAGTATTTTTTCCTTATTGTTCAGTGTACAGCTCGAGAAGACGCTTGAGGATAAGGTTTTCAAAATTTTGTGTAAATGGGGTTACTAATTTCCTGTATGCCTGCTTGTCACCACTTATTTTGTGGTTTTTAGTAATCAGCACCGCACTCTAAGAAGGCTTTCCCTCCACCACTAATCCACCAGCGCACACTGACGCACCTGTCTGCAATGCCAAACGTATTAACAACCCTAAAGCAATATGGTAGGTCTATCCAGAGCATCAAACAAGCAGACAGTAATTCTTCTGGATGTATGGACTGATTGAAATGCATGTCAGAATCTGCACCGTTCCCAGAAATAGTATTGGACTGCAATACATACAATATGATATTCGCCGCAAAAATTCTAAAAGCACGGGTGACCTTGTTCTCGAGAACCTACTGCACCAGTAATACAGTGGTAATTTTATGATATATATATATATAAAGCATATGTTGCTCGTTAATGACCTAATTACCGTCTTTGCAAACAGTGATTGGATACCAAGTCCTCATTTTCCAAAGAACCACAATGAATATGGAGCATGTTAATTAATCCTATCAAGATGGTCCATTTCTTACGAAGTGGAAATTTTTCGACACTCTCAAATAAAAGAATATCAGCCAGATTTATTTTTTATACGAAAATTGAGGTTAATCCCTTCGACTTTTGTAGCACACCTTACATGTCCTACGAAGCGAATTCAGGATATAATTAAATATGAGACTTTGCGGGGAAATCCGGGCCCTCGGCAGGATTCTAACCGTCACAAGTTCTCGCTCAGCAGCTTGCCCAATTAGTCCGCATAATGTCATCGCAATAGTCGTGCTACACACCAACGAGTTGCTTTGATCAAAATTCCTGCGAGTGCTGGTGACTCCGGATGAGCGTATGGTTCTAAAAGCGCAGTTAAAGCATGTGGACTGCTGCGAAACAGTTGACAGGATCGCAACTAGTTTGAAGGGATGGTTGTTTAATGATTCTAACACAGTCTTTTACAATGCTGACATATTTTATAAAATCAAAAAGATACATACAACGTGCGGTTGCTAAAAGGTCTGGTTTCTACTGTACCGTAATTACGGTTTTCACGATGCCTTGACAGCCGAGATGTGCCGGTCGATCATCCAACAATCGCCTTGAATTCGCCACGAACACCTGTAATTAGCTGGCGGTTTCGAATATTTGGTAATTCAACTCAAGATTTCGGTTACGGTACATCAAAGCGTAATCTTCTGAGTTTTACTGTTATTTGAACCCGACAGCACTGCATATTATTTGCTTACAATTTCTGCGTTTTTTCCATCAGGAAACGAAAATTTTATGATTGGTTCACCGACTTGGTTATTTAGAATCTGCGCTAAAGGTTCTACGCAACCTGACAATGCCAGAAAACATATACTTCCCTACTGAATGACCTTACGTTTGAGTAGCTTGCTGCCTGAAATTAATACAAAGAAAGTCTTTGCAAAATAGCTGAGTATTGATAGGGCATTGAACGCCCTGGTCGGATATGAGACTAAATAGAAGAGATCCTAGTTTGCACCGGGGCACAGAAATTTTAAAAATTGTGCTGAAAATTTACGGAGACAGTAGCAGATAGCGAACACCTCAGATAAGTTTGATTCTCTGTCTAAACAACCAGCGCCCTAGTCAGAATAGCGATGAATAGCCAGATGTCCTATCTGGACAATAAACTGATCTCTGATGATTCCATATTTAACAAAAGATTGATAGCCACTGATAAGACAGGAGCTGGTTGTTTACTGGCTGCCAGATTGTTAGATAATTTAACAGATGTTTATAGCGGCGCTTTTTCTAGTAATATCAGTAGTCCCTACCTCAAAGAATAACTGCGCAACAACTGGCTTTATTGCATTGCAGAACAAACAAATCTTAGAAAAGTTTGCCTGTCGACAGACCACGACTGGCTTCGCTCTTTGTAGGGTTCATCAAGTGGGCGTAGTTCCCGAGTTTCCACCATGCGCATGTTTTACTTCAGCCCAACTTGTACAAAATTTCAGTCATACACACACTTGCCTACTAACTTGATTTTGACGGGAGATTCAAATGGGTTCCAGGTGATTCACTCTTCAAAACCAGACTGGCAAGCAGTGAGTGTACAAGTCGGAAATAAGATAATATTGACATATATAACCACCCTGTCTGTTTTGACGACTTGGGCACCAAAATTACGCCATCCAAGAAAATTTCATGATAGTGTAGGCGGACCTATCAATTTGCAAGGGAGATGTCTCTCTATGAGTGAATTCAGCCTTCGCTGATAGGCTGAGAAGAACGTTATAGCTGCTTTGTCCCCATAGAACGTCCTCAGCAGTGCGCATCTCAGGAAACTCCAGAGAGATTCGCACTCGTAAAACCCCTATCTAATGCTTAACAAATAAGCCGTTTGGCTATTAAGTTTTGGTCAACAACTCGACTGACCAGCCCCTATTGGTATTGTGAGGAAACCGAAGGATAATCAATTGAGATTTAGTCATATATGTGAAGCTAATCTATGCTAGATATCCGGCAAGTAATGTGAATTTGTTTCCACATAGTGGTGAGATATCAGCAATGCGCGGTGCTTATCGGATTTTCAGCATACGATAGCTTTAATTGGAGGACAAAATCCTGGACTAAAATTCACTAACGCACCTCACGCTACCTACAAATATTCCGACTAAGGAGTTTCTTATAGTTCGTTGAAGAATGTCATTAGAGACAAGTAATCGTCATAGGTAAACAGTGACGTTGGATTTATGTATGCTATCGGAGTAGCTAGAAGGAAAGCAACTACAATGAACTCAAGTTGAGAACAAACATACAAACTGCGGGCATCATGCTTGCACGAGATGCTTCGGTTGATATCTTGGGTATTCCATATAAAAGGCAAGAAATGTGCCTTATTTTAACACAGAGCACCGGCCCTACAAAAGAAGACATGCGTTTGGGAAAAAAATTTCCTCTGAAAATAACCTTTCTGTCTATCACAACATTCGATCTACGAGGAACATACGGGATGTGCACGGTGAAATGATGTGTTCATTCTTCTGTAGGATCAGAACTTATCTGCTGCCGCAAAACGTGCTGGGTGTTTATAAAACCTCAATAAAATTGCTAGCTTTACCGATTTGCCCACACTGTAACTTTCCAGAGCAACTGAGCTTCCACTGGCACACAATACACTTAGCATGAAGCAATGGAATTTTTAAATGACCGAACTGAGTCAAAAAAATTAGGTAAGCTTTCGGTGATGCAACGAACCAATAATTTTGAACTGGGATGTTGAGATCCGCATCCTTCGATATATTACGCGCAAACAGAAACATTTAGCGCAAAAGGGATCAAAAGTAGGCACCAGAGGACCAGTTTTCCTAAGTAACCAGGTTGACGAAATATAACAACCATGTTCTCTGCTCGAATCAACTCCATGTTCAGGCAGCTGGGAATCCAGAAAATCTAGCACAGCTTGCCTTCGATGGTAGTCAGAGATCTAGCAACTTTTGCTAACAATCACGTTTTTGAGTGTTGCAAACAATGTCAAACAACTAGTGGTTTGTACTGATGAGAGGAAGCCGTTTGCAAAGTTTGTCGGAGATGTCGCGTTTTCACGAGGTACAGGATCAAACTCTGCGTTTATGTTCACACGTTATCGATGTAGCAATTTTTTATAACTGTTATTAGTAAAACGGTGAGGGGTTTCTCTTGCCAGGGGTAAGAAAGACGCCGTAATTAGAAATCGTAATGCTTGCTGAAACCAATGCTCATCAATGAGTGTTCATCTTTAATAACGAGGTGGCTGAATAAATTACACATGGAGTAATCAGGCGCAGCATGCTCCCGACGCCAAAGACCATATAACGGATGGTTGTGTGGCATCACCGAATTGCACACCAGCTATACATGTACAGAAATGAAACGAAATGGAAAACCATACAAGTTGCGAACTCCTGTGTTCTAGGCATGCCGTGCTCTATTGTTAGCTGACTGAAGTACGGATAAAAAGAGTGAAATTTGGGTCGACGAAAGTGATTTTCGGTTGTGAACTAAAACTACAAAGCAACACTGACAAATGGTCGGTGACATTCAGACGTCTGATGGTGGATTTGCTTCTGAAATTTTATTCGTGTTCTGGTTTAACAATGGAATAATATGCATCAAGACGGCCGATTTTCAGTTTTAAATTGCGTCGGTACGCTAAGGAACGCTACCGTAGACCTGGACAAATTTCACGCTCCGGATGTTCCGGCTAATCCAAAATGTTAGAAAGGAATGCTTTATACAGAATGCAGAAAAGCTACTTGGCTACACCTTATTACTACAGAAGCAACAGCAAATTCACGTTCCCAAATGCGGAACAAATTTAAGAACCGGATATATATGCCCGGTGTAGACGACCTTTCCCTCGCAGCATACGGGTACGGAAGTGGTGTGGGGTGGTTCAAGTCGTTCCCAGTAAGTCAACGTTTACCAAGCTGTCTAAACCTATTTTCAAAGTCAGACAACTGGGCTAGGCAGCCGTTGAACTGCGATTCCCTCTTTAAGATAATTGCAACAGTAGCTGAAATTCGTATGTTTTCCGAAAACGGTGACTAAGCACTCTATCGGCTTGCCTTTTGGGTTTCGGCAATGTACGAATCGGTCTTAAAAAGCCATTTTATGTGCGATTTGATGGTTGTATCTTATACACAATGATGCGCGACTAAACAACGAAACCCGTGTGACGTGTACCGACGTTACTATCACGACTGGTGACGAAACGCCTACAAGCGAATCGCCAAGCCTTACGAACTTATTGACAGCTGTCGGGTAGAAATTCAGTGAATTTTCTGTTTGCCAGCCTATACCACCTCTGCTCGGATTTAAAATTTACTACCAATGAACAATACGTCAAATACGTGTATGTTGTGGAAGTTCTATTCTAACATAAAATGTACGACGAAAGGGGCTAGATCCACCATTTAAAAATTACTTTCCCTCATGAAATTTCCATTCAGTTCAGCGCGGATGATTTGTAGAAATCAGAAGGCCAAAGTTGGTTTAGCGTTCACAGCTTTTGACTCACTCGCAGAATTATTCATCCCAGCGAAAATCTTCCGCATTGATGTTCAGCAACGGAGCATTGTTGATGGATGTAAGCTTTATTCCCCCTTCAATAATGCAGCGGGATGCCGTCACACATTGCAAGAAGGTCTAATTCTCCAAAGTTAGTGAATCATGTTGACATTTAACTGAAATAGCGTGTAGGATTCTGTCTAGCTACCACGTTATCTTAATCTCTCCAGAATTCCCCGTATCTCCCGACCAAAATAATTTGGCCCCGGTCAATTGGCACCACTGACGCTTGTGTCATTCTGGTCTATGCTCTGAATAAGGTTACTCAATAACGTTCCGGGCTTAGTTAATTGGATTTTAGGGGGAGCGCGATGAACCGAGCGCAAATGGCATATTTACTGCTCAAAATATTAATTATACTGTCTTAAGCAATGTGAAGGATATATTGGTAATACATTTGGAGTGGATGCATAAACGTCAAGACAGTATACCATCATTTATGGTCAAGGGATCGCTGATGTTTTGGTAATGACAAGTATGGTTACTACATTGGTCTGATATACTTACAGTCGTAAGCACGAATCCAGGTGTCCAATGTTTAGCCAGTGAGGGTTGGGGACAGCATCTCGCCACGTGCTCCCGTTTGCACACGGAGTTGTTTCTTACAGAATACTCATCAAAACCTTATGAGTAGTGTGTTAAGTCTAAACAGTAACTTTTTGCAATATCTCAACTGTCGTACTAGATGAAACGTGAAAAGGCCTGGCGCAACAAATTTAGTGGAGGCAGACCGTCATACAACAGATATTCAGCTGGATTCAGCTGGGTCTCCTGTCAAAACCAAATAAGTGTGCAACTTGAGTATCAGTGGAATTTTATACGATTTAGGTTCAAGTAGGACATACGGTTGACGGAAACTTGGGAACTGCTGCTAACTGATGAGACACAGAAAAGGCAAAATCAGCTGCAAGCTATTGAAGGCTTTTAAACAAATCCATGGGTAATGATTTGCGTCTGAGAGATATCGATATAGGATAATTTTTCTGGAAATGAAAGGAGAAGTTTGATAAATGTTCGAACTTTTTGCAAGCGCCTGCCACACCTATTTAGCAATTCACAATTCAAACTTCGTTATTCATTTCCGTTAATTCTTTAATCAAAACGTATAAAATGCATTTGGATTCGGTATACGTGGGAGTAATCATCGCCATCTGCTGTGTAGCGGGCTCAGGACACCGAGGTTCAGAGCTCAGGTTAAAAGCTGGTTAGATAGATGGATCGGACAGATATCTATTGTATGTTCTGGCCGCTGGGTATGGTCTGTAGATAATGCAGAAAAAGGTGCCAAAAGCCAAACTATCCAAAATCTGAGGAAAAATACCGGAAGAGTCAAACGTCGGAAAGGATGAAAACCGAAAACCACATTGAAGGCCTGAGAATTAAACAAAAAAGTTCTTTGAATTGTGAATATAGAATTACTTGACAGCATCCAAAATCAACTAGTTGGTTGATTCCGTACGCATTGTTTCGCTTAAAAGGCAATAAAGTTCCTTTCAGTTGAAATAGGTTAAACGCTTACCAATGCTGTTCACAGAAAACCTAGCACAAAATATTCTTGTGACCTGATTTACCTAATCGGATTCGTCCGCGAATGCCATGCGCGGGAGTTACGTTCGAATAATCCTCCCTTGTCATCAACTTGATGGAACAACCATCGATTAATCGGATTACTGACTCTCGGTTGTGGTTTTATCGTTCAGTTTGAGGAAATCTGAACGGAACGAGGTTTTGTTAAAGTGATTTCTCCCAACAATCGTTTGACAGCTTTGTGTCGTTTTAGCGGTTGATATATATTTTTTCGGAAAAAGCACTTCCGAAGTTTATAGATTTGTAGTGTTGAATAGGAAGTGTCCCTTCAATGAGCATAAGTGTGAGGCACTTTTTTAATTATCCACTCACGGAAACCCACCGCTAAGCAAGCAGATTCAAACACATCATATTACAGGTGTTGGGTGCGGGGTTTCGTAGAACACATACTCACATGACTCTCATTTGAACAATCGTCTTGCTGTCCTCACACAATCATTCTGGTGAGTCAGCACAAAGTGGGAGGAGCACTGAACCAGGGTTTCGCTCTTATTAGTGCTCAGCAGCAGTGTTTATCCAATGGTCGTGCTGGATTTCGAAGTCCGCACCTCTGGCATGTGAGGCGAACAACCATACCAGCACACGCTGGACTCGTCTGGACCTTCACCTCTGGACAGGTGGGCATGTTCGCGTTTGAGTGATATCGACGCCTCAAACAATGACCGATCGATTATCATATTGATACGAGCGTTCTTTAACTTGGTTTCCCTCGAACCGCAAGACTGGACGTATCCTGATGCACCAACCAATAAATGTGTGAGGTCATACCTGTGTAACGGTGATACTACTGATCGGGAAGCACGCGAGTAGTGTGTGTTGTTCGTAGAATTTCGCTTTGCGTCGATTGAAAAAGGGAATTTTGTTGAAGAATTCGCGAGGCCACTTTGTAACATTTGTTTGGATTTGACTGACGAATGATTAGAGTCAATGAATCTCCAGGAAGACTCGTTCGGGAGAAGACCTGTGTCCGGTTTTTGTAACTAAGATGCAGATTAGAGTTTTGCTTCCCTGTTCAATGGTCTGTAACCAATCAGTTGGCATTTCCGGATAAATAACTCCGCAGCGAAGGCCTTCTTCCTTTCACCTGTAGTAGAAATTCAGTAAAGTCAGTGGGTTAATCAGGCAATTGGGATTGCTGCTTACACTCAAACGGTTGTGATGAAGCAGAATTCATTTCAGGGTTCTAATTTGGACACAAGAAGCACAATATTTCGCTTGCCATCTACTAAGTCTTTTCCAGTTAGTCACAAAAAGCTCTGCTTCTGTACAGAGTGCTAGAAACCATCGTATTTATTGGGAATTCGACTGATACAGGAATGCTATAACATTGACCGAGCTTTTTATCTTCAGCTCGCTTCGCACCCATGTCACAATGTTCGATAAATAACACTAAACACAAGGCCTAAGTAAAATAACTAATAAATCCTGGTAGGACATAATTTAGAATAGCGAACGTGAAACCGCATAAAAGTGAAAATGTGATTAAGCATTTTTTGCACCAGAAAACTGGCTAAACCAGACTAATAACAAGATGTACCATTAGTGAAATTCTTCTCCTTTGGCAATCAGGCGAACAGCTGGCGGTGTTAATTGTGCTTGTTAGGACAACTGCATTTTAGAAGATTTAGCTGCCAGAATATTTCGTTTGATCAAAACAAGCATTTTTGGAGGCATCTAACCTTAACATTTCTGCAAAAACTTAGCTGTCAAGAAGTGACACACCTGTGGTCTTATTGTTCCAAAATGGAAAGAAATTCTTAGGTGTTATCAGTAACGAGCAAAAACGAATCAAGGAACAGTCCCATCACTGAAATTCTGCAGTAAAATCGCACAGTGGAAATCCGTTTGTACAAGAGATATCCAAATCCATCTTGATAACAGCGCAATTAGTTGGTTCAAACAGTGACAGTTCCAATGATCAAAGGCTAAACAAAAGGTGATTCCATTTCTTATGTACCTGCTATTTTAGAAATAATTTTTTGCACCGTACCTGTCTGCAGGTTATGCCTATCGTCTCACCAAAGCCATTCTACACTTGCGTTAAAACTTGGTAGATCCACTTGACCATTGTCGATACAGAAAACTAATCCTTGCATGAAAATGAAATGGAATTTTCGTCGGAAGCCTCAGCTCACAGACCCTTGCTACATACAGGAATCCACACACTGACTTTACCGATCGCGTCTGTTTGAAATCAATGTATAGGAGGTCACTGCATGGCGGGTAAAACAATGGTTGCCCGAGAACTTGTACTGCATGTGTGAATAACCAAACAATGCAACAGGTCGAATTCGCTCAACATGGGTTTGCGATTTATCACCTCTGGTTGAAATCTGGACAACAGTGAACGAAATGGCAAACAAAAGTCATCTGATATTCAAACATTTTTGCCGAACCCCGTCAGCGTGATCCAAATTCGGGCCGCAAAGTGTGGAACTATAATTCGTGTCATTATGGAATTCAAATGCTTTTGTGGGTTGGTGGTCTTGCTGACAAGTCTTTTATTTTCTGGATGGCTGCATCTGAACTATTAAAAATATGGGTTATACCCACGTATGTAATTTTCACATTCAAAATAGTTGACATAATTCTTACGAAGGGAGAATATTTCTTGAATTTATATGTATACTTGTGTAGAACCAGTATAAGGTACGGTCTTGTTAACTTCGAAAGTTCCGTAGATGCGCTTCAAAAGCGTGATGGTTTGTACGAAAATTTTTGTTGTTTGCGTTATTTAGCAACTTCAACCCCACCCTATGATACGATACAACATACTACAGTGGAAAAAACCAGTCTTCTTATCGAACGCAGTTTAGTGGGTCAAAATAAGACGAACGCGAATGTGATCTACTGAAGAGTATGAAAAGACGGCTGGGTTCAGTGAACGTATCCAACACTGGAAAGTAATATTACATGCACTAAACAATTGGAGAATCCAGAGAATCCTCCGAAAGAAAGTCCAACGATCCGTAAATCTGAATGAGTGATATATTCAGCTAGGCTATTTTATATCTAATACACCGCTTAGTTCATCATTGATTTTTATAGTCCCTCATGCGCACAGCAATTTTATGCTGAACCAATCGACTGCCTAGTGCACAAACTTGTAACTAGCACAGAAAGAACTGAGATGAGGCCGGAAGCTGCATGTAGGAACCACTGACAATGCTCGACAAAAAGTGCATCCTGCGAGCAAAACAGTAAACGACCAACAATACATGTTGGACAGGTTCGGATGCTAACATCTGGTGTGGAACAGCCAACGGACGTTAACAAAGCTGAACTTATACACCAAGTGTTACGCCGAAACTAAGCGCACTTTGCCGAGGGCCCAAATTTAATTCCACTGTTAGTTAGCGAGTTATCTAGGTCTTCCAAAGGGTACGTGTTTATTCAGCTAGCTTCACTAACGTAATGTAGGATTTCAGAGCCCGAACCGAGTGCAGTCGGAGTACAGCGCTTCAGACAACCTCAGGTTTTGAGCATGGTTGACTAATCTCCAACTGGATGAGTAATTTTGACACGGAGCTTGTTGAGCTGCAATTTAACTTAAATGCCTTACTAGCTTTGGCTGGTACGGACCAGCTGATTTATCCTGCACAGTGCACCCTAATTGACGTGGCGAGCCATCCCCATCAATCGATATAGTCCTGCTCGACACTTTTACTCCAGAATTTTGGCTTTCAAATAGTCGATGAGAATAAGTAAATAAAAATTAGGTGATCATTACGGTAATCTAGAAAAACAGCGCGTCCTCTTCGTTTGCGCTGAGCGTCGGAATCCATTAGAATTGATGTTTCCGGACCTAACCAAAAAATCTGCAGAGAGCTTTTTGCGGATTCTAGGGCAGAGCCAATCTTAAAACGTGTATGTATGTGTATCAGCTTATTAACCCTGTACAGTTATCACAGAAACCATGGGGAAAGCTTCGTTCAAAGATTTCATTGGTTTTTTTCAGATCTCCCTTGAACCTATAAAGGAAGCAAATCTTCCGGGTGTTGGCGTAGCGGAATTAGTAGTGAGATTATGCCAAAAAAACTTGTAATTTCTCCACTGTCAGAACCGTGCTGGTCATCGGTAAATCCGCTTTTACAGGATGCATTCAGTCCTATTACGTATCCCCGTTAAAGTGACAGTTGACTTTGTTCTCAAGCTTAAGTTTTACGGGTAATTATGTATTAGTAGAGTGTGTAAGGTTTCTCCAACTGATGAAATGGATCGTAAGATAGTAAAATTGCTGCCTAATTAACGAAATTTCCTGAGGGATTAGAGGTATATTGCAAAAAAATGAGCAACATTGATCTTTTTGAGGAATTCGATGCAAGATTGGGGCACTGTCTATAAGATTAACCACCAAAAAGGATGTGAAATTTAACAGTGCTAAAAAGGGTTAGTTCCCTGGGAAAGCTGATCAAAATAGCCAGCACTATTTCACGAGGGTTCACTACTGAGTTTGATTTATTGACTTAAATTAACGCACATTTGCTAGTGGGCAAAATGATAGGATAGTAGATGCTTTAGATAATCTGAGGCATTGGGGGCAGTAAAGTTAGCTGATCTTGTCGTTTATACTGAATGAAAATAACTGTCATTGTAGTCTCTCAAGAAGCTTGATCGGTCAGTTAAATGCTGCGCGACAGGTTGGACTTTTTCGTGTCTACTTTTGAATGCTAAGAGCCACTTCACTTGTGAGCATGGAGTGCCTCAGCAATGCGTGGAACGTAGGGGCTTATCATTTTCAAATTATCGGAACCGATTGCAATTTGAACGCGATTTCTCAATAGCTTATTACAGTCTGTTATACTTTCTTCCATTTTCCCTTCTACGTCGAAGCTGACTCCTGTTCGGTAGAATACTACTACGCACCTTGCGGAAGTAGTAGATTTTGTTCATTATCATAACACCAACACATTAGTTCCGACTTTATTATAAGGTCTTTTTGATTGCGAATATCATTCATGGACTAAGTGTCTTTCCAGAAGAATATCTTTGGTATGTGCAATGTTTTTTAACAGTTGTGTTTTGCACTAGTTGATCATGTGACCCGGTGTTTGGCTGCTGCACTTGGGTATGCAAATTATGGAATCAGACATGTCTCTTGTTTTTGTGATCCATACTTGTGTGTGCAAAAACTGGGACACAGCGATAGCGTTTTCGTCATCGTCAGAGTTAAAACAGCACTCGATGTGTTGTTAACATAACACTCAAATTGTCCAGGAAACTGCGATTGATTGGCTGTTTGTAAAGTGTTTCATAATATTTTCTTGTTTTTCTCCGCTGGCTGGTTTGAATCCACAACGTCGATAAAGTTTCCGAAGGATACCCCTTTTGGTTTGGACATTAGCGGACCCTAGATAACAGGTCTATAAGTCTGGGCATCTCATCACAACGACACACTTTCGAGTCTTATATAACATGAATATAAAATCTTTCAATACAATTTTGATAGTTGTTAGTACGTGCTTAACTAGTTAAGAAATTTCCCTCCGACGACTACCAACGCGTCTGTTGGTAAAACTCAAGTGACAAAAAAACCATGCATATCACCGAATTATTGTGTGCTGTAGAAACTAATGTAGTATATTTGGGTTTTAGGACTTCCACGGAGCACTGGCCATGAAACGGAAGCTGTTAAAGCAGTTGAAATGTATACAGCAATTAACCTGGTAGTATGTTGCGAGTTTGATAATTCAAAAGAATAATTACCCCTTGCTATGGTAAACTTGTAGTGCATTGCCTTTTCAAAACTGCAGATTCTGCCCCAAAATAAATGGAGGGTAACGTCGTTTAATAATATTGTGGGAGAAGGTTATCTTGGGTAGACAGACTTGATTCACATCACCACTGACTGTGGCTAGAACAAACAGAAGCCTTGCGGGCTAATGGGATCCGAATGTATGGTTACTTTACGTTCATTTTGTCTCATACAACAATTCCATCCGTACCTAAACAATCCTGGTATAATTTCAGTTTTGGTTTTCCTGTTTTTTTCAGTAATTTGTGCATCTGAAACTACCATCTGATGACAGGTTTTCGTGACAAGTGTTGGGGTGGATGATGTCTCTCACGAATTCATGCAAATGGCATCCATTTCGCTTGCACTCTTTATGGCACTTTGCCACGTTTCTGGGACTTGATATTTGATCGTGCATTCTTGTAATCTAGGAAAGCCTACATGTGAACATTTCGATCAACATGACTGGGTATGTTTGTAGAAACAACAACATAAAAACTTGCAACATCTATTGGGCTGAATGGTACTTTACCGTCTGTCCCCCCTGCTCACACACACTGTATAATGGTTTAACAACCGGTGACATGGCAGATACAGTAAACCATTTGGTCACCAAACATCTTTTGAAAATTCCTTGGGACGAGGAGACACTCCGTGATAAATATTACCAAGCTGTAAAGACACTATTTTTAATTTTAACAAAGAAAAAACCTTGTGGGTATTTTGTGTCTGGCCAAAAGGCTGTAGACCAGTCATAGGTTCAACATCAGATAACCTGAGGTTGTCTCAATTGAGCCCGAAAACAGTCAGGTGGCAGCTGCAGTAGTCAGTGAAACTAGCAGCCACAACAGATACTTATAGTGATTTATGGTCAAGCAAATGAAAAGTCGCGTTAAAAACTAAAAAAGTGAACCATCTTGAATGTTGCTTCTGAATTGTGCACATACGTCATAGAAATGTGAAACATTTTTTAAACGGGCTTCTTGGTCGTTAAGATCACCTATTCGCATAGTATTGCCGCATGACCAGAAATTTAATGTAGTCACTCGCATCGGTGGCTGTTAGTGCACATACGTCATACAAATGTGAAACATTTTAAACGGACTTCTTGGTCGTTAAGATCACCGATTCGCATAGTATTGCCGCATAACCAGAAACTTAATGTAGTCACTCGCATCGGTGGCTGTTCCCATATTCACTGCATTTGCTGACGTGATTTTGTTCCAAAGATCCACCTGACCTCATCGTCGATGCACTAGTGATGGCGCAACTTTGACCACCGTTTTCACAATTCAGTGTGCCGTCTCACATATCTTTCGACTCTTATCAGAGTAGTTTGAACGCTGATGTAAAATGCCAGCCGTTTGGAAAACATAAGTGCTACTAGGAGGAAGAGGGACTTGAGCCACATTATGGCTCATGTTGGTGGAGCATTTGCAATATCACTCCAACAAACTAGACTAAAAGCCTTCTGAGATATTCTTTATGATACTTACAAGTGTTTGGCGTCAAATCGATTGAGCTGAGTGCAAAAACTGAGAGTGAGCAAGTTGAATTAAATTCAGATCTTGATCGTTTCATGAAAGATTGTATTGAAGCGTGGTCAAGTAATTGTGTACATTGTTCACTTACAGTTTTCCTACGAACGGACCACGCATCTACGATGGATAACAAAATCCATGTCCACTTGGAGTCCATATGAGATAACGCAAGAGCGGCTGGTTCTCTTTGGTGGAATTCAACCTGAGAGCCTTTGAGGATATCGACGGCGCTTGCGGCAACGCCAGCTACAAGGCATTATGGGTGACTACTATGATTCCTTTTTTCGTCTAGTAAAACTAACATCAAACTGCATGCAGACTGCACGGCTAACAAAGATCCGCCTTAGCATCCCACCACATCTGGAGGTGTTTCAGAGACCCATCAATAGTAAGGCCTCTTTCTCAAAACTCTCTGATGAACAGTAAGTCTCAGGCAAAGGCAAGAATCTTCTGTAAAATTGTGGGTTGCAACTGATCTCATACTACTTCACACCTGGCAAACTTTCCTCTCCTTAGTGGTTTTATGATGTTCACCTCCTGCGGTGCATAAAAACGGTTGACTTATAAATGCCTCCTCCTAAAACACGGTGCAAAATATGAAAGGGTGAACAAACTGTCAGGCTATCTTGGACTAGGCGCCTGTGGCACGTTTATTTGGAGTATGGCAAACGAACTATTCGGTGCACCCACTGAACACTGATCTTTCCAAATTCTTCCCAAATCCGCCAAACTAATGTTCTTTTGCTTAAATCTTCCCTCTTATTTCTCATTTCTAAGAAGGTAAATCTTCATCAAAAGAGAAAATTAATATACTTAGGCAGGTTGTTGGTTTAAATTAACACTCCATGGGTCTGCATTCAAGTTCTCCATATGTCCTAAAGCACAGAAGGCTAACTAATCTATCTTTCCGATTAAAAAAATCAGACCCTTCAGGTCTGTATTGAATGCCACCACTCCCAACCTGAATAGCTCTCCAAAGTGTGTTCCAGTCTTCGCTTGCTGATTCCGTTTATCTATAAAAATTCCGCGCTCATTATTAAGACCTACATTTGGATCCCTGTTCCACTAGACTACTTTCTTTTTCTGGAACTTTTTGAATCCTGGGCAATTACTGACACCGATGACTTACAGCATGTTTATAATACGCGAACGTTTGTCCAAAACTATGAACGTGAAATTTAAATGGTTGACCCAGAGGCTTTGTACGCATTAAAGTATGAGATAACCCTTGATAACCCATCAATCTATGATATACAGGCTCTTGTCTTTAATTGGACTGATAGTTCCTCAACGGATATATTTTTTTCAATTTAGTACTTCCTTCCATGGTTGCCACATTGGGACTTAAGCATGCTGTATGTCAGTTTGCTGCTTCATTCCCTGAAGTTCTTCCTCCTTTTCACATAAGCCCAATCTAAAAATCACACTTCTTCCTACAACGGTAAACTGTTGTCACCCATTCGTGCACTGACCAAGTCAAACTAGAAAAGGTAAGCATTACTGCTTACTATGTGATGCTCATCATTTTTATCTCCCTAGTCTGATAGCGACCAAAACAATTTTTTCTATGGCTTCCCTACTTATCACATCTCCTTCCAGTAATCTTTGATTCACTTCCAGTTATCACTTTAAGGTTAAAATCACAAGTTAGCTTTTCTGCTCATTATCCATTACAGGATCACATCATTCTAAAGAATCTTTACTATGTAGGTTTTAACCGGCTTCCTAATTTGTTTAGTATTTCAAGACTCTAAATGTACATTACCCTCCAAAATGATATTCGTAAAACGTATTTGTTCTCCATAATATATTGTACAGAAACAGTAAATTTTCAGGAAATCTGTGAGAATGTACGCTGAATTTCACCACCTATTCAACCCCTCACAGTTGTTCACAAGTTATTCTAGCTTGTGACTACGCACATAAATTTGTCCGAACTATTGATGGACCAGGCGAGATGCAGTCAGCACATTACGTATGGTTGACAGACATTAATATACGTAATCCTGTCTAGCATCGAATAAATGTAATCAAGTTGGTAGTTACGCCTGTATTTTACTTACAAAAAGAACCCAGTAAATCGTCGGCTGTGGATAATAAAACATACGGTAGCTTTGTAGCCAAAAGTGCGTCCCATTTGGACTTTGCATGTTGCCCGGTCACTAATGGGCATTCATGTCAACATTTATGCATGAATGTCAACTAGAAATTCCCTCACGAGATAGCGCCTAATGCACAGTATCCATAACACTTTGTTCCTGTTGAACTGCAAAATGCCCAATACCCGAATGATACAATTTAGATAGGTAGGATTCTAAATACAGGCTATTCGCATTGCCAGTGCATATAGATTTGTGAAAATGCGCGCAAAGTATACGGAGTGTTCTTAGTTAAATATTATTACATATTCAAAGTTTCGGTGCCTGCTTCTACAAGTTGTTCACACCCTAACTTTGTGAATTGGCTGATAAAGTCGCCTTCTTTGACCAAAAGGCAATGACATTATCACTAGTACTATCAATCGCTTTTGAACAATAGGCATAAACGTTTCCAGATAAACATTGAGACTATTACCCGTCACGTATGTGAGTGGTGGAAGCTACTGGGTCGATGAAAAATCTAAATAATCATGATAGGTATACTCATTGACGTTTTTCGGTTCCTATTTTAGCTAACCAACCTGCAATTTTAGCTATCCAGTACAATTGCACTAGCCATCCAGCAAACACACAAACTGACTGTCTAGTATTGCGTATACTGTAGTCTTTGTGCCGACAATAATAATGGATAAAGCAAGTATCTATCAGTCCGGTTACTGTGGCTGATTTATTTCCGCAAAACCAGCCAACTTCCAACCTCTACGCAAACCATGGCAGATACTTCATCACAACAAATTAGTCTCCCGAATAGTACTCTTAAAAACGAGGCATTTCCGAGGAAAACTATTCCCCTACATTCTGCCACGCTAACTTGTCTAAGTATTTGTTTTGCAGTTTTCGCCTTTGATGCTCCCCTCATTGATCGAATGACGAGTCAAATGCAACTGTTTGTTTAAAGCAAAAATCATTGCGATAATGCAAACAAATTGTACTCGTGAGCCTCTGAAAGGTAAAATGTCTGCTTGATATTGAAAGACTTTGAACAAAAGCTACTTTAACGTTAATTCGTCTGAAAAACGCCCATACACCATGAACTTTATAATCCATGGATCGCGAAAGCGCTTGCGCAGTGTTTGAAACACGAGCGGTTTGTTTATGCTAAGCGACATCATTTGAATCGTTTTGGATTTATTGAGGTGCTTTGGGAAGGCCAGGCGAATTAGATGGCATCTAAAATGCGGTAGTAGTGTAGGGGAAAATTAACTTGAAACCTACGAGCAACGCACATGACCATGCGGACGACAAATCGGCAGATAAACAGGGTAATCTCGCATGACCATGCGGACGAAGTGGACACAAAATCATCAGACAAATCGGCAGATAAACAGGGTAATCTTGTCCCCTTCTTAATTAATGCCCACTAAATCAATAAGCAGAAACTTCAACGCTACAGATTCCAGTGTTTTCATCACAATTATGCAACTGGTGGGACATACTGGAAAATAATTTGATAGTCCTCACCCCGTCCATGGTGGTCTATCACTTAACTTAACTTGCTGATCATGCTCTGGTATTTAAAGTTCTCTAACCTATACTACCGTCCTCCCGCCAGCGATTTACACAATAGCGTTTCCATCAAATCAATCCTCAGCGAGACAGAACAGACAGTCGTACTACAGACTTTATGGTATGTAGGAGAATTCATTTTTTACACCAGGAAACTTTGTCGTATATAGTCAGATCTACTGGCCCCTGAGATCTCATGGAAAGCATTCGTCTGTCACCCTTTTGGTTAATTATTAAACCCCATTTTTATGTCAAGTATTTTACGTTCACTAATACAAAATGGTGATTTTGGAAAGAGTACTGGAATCCCTAGGCCCTAAATTAACCGGCCCGTAAACATATGGCAACTTATGGCTCTCTAAAAGCTTGTCTATCCCTATTAATCAACTTCAATGAATTCGGGCTCTGTAAATATCCAAGTAGCAATGGTACTTATGTCATCAGATTATGTGAATAAATACAGGTGAGAAGGAAAATGCTACGTTTGCCAGCTATCACGCCGTGAGGATTTCTAACACTGTAGAGTTGTTCATGAATAAAAGTATTTTGATGGACTCAGTTGTGAAGGTGAAATTGAGTGTGCGCGTGTGTCCATGAATGATCTCAACTTCGAACTGAACGGATGTGTGAAAAGCGACTGTCACATTCCCCTGGGACGGATTGTCCAGTAACCGACGCAGGTGGATAGCAAAGCCTACGGACTGAGAACTGGTAATTTACCCGGATATTTGAACATAACTAACTTAGCATTTCAAGGTCTGATTTGAGTTTGACAGTCATTTTAGAACAAGTGGTTTATTGCCTCAGATGAGCATTTCAGCTATTCGCGAAGTCACAACAAACGGTGAACTGGTATATAATATGAGTAGGAAACATTTAAGGGGGAGCATATCGCGAGAAACGAGTAACTGTCACCAATATTCTTGCTGACAAAATCTGTTACTGAACAATGTGTTTACACAAATTCACTCGTTATTAACTCTTTAGTGCAATCTGCTCACAGATTCCAATTATCCCTGTCTAATTACAAATAAAATGTACAATGGAGGGACATGATACATAATTGCACAAATTTGGTGATCCATTGGGTGCTTAGAATGAGAAGTTCTAGAACAAATCCACGACTGAACTAAAGCCAGTTATCAGCCGGTTTTTTCCGCATCTCTGCTAATCTGTTATCATTCGATATACAGAAAAACTTACGGTAAACTTTGTAAACGGTATGACGAACTCACGTTTGTTCAATCCCCATCTATGGAATTATTATCAGTTCTGTTTAAACAGAGCAAAAAAATGCGTTCCACTATGCATCAATCCACAAAAATTTGTGGTCGTAATCGACTGTTGATTATGTTTTGCCTCATTCACCAGGACTGAAGTCACGTCTTGTCAGCCACAATCCACAGCAATAATATTTGCACTCCAAAAAATGAAATATTCGTTGTGTTTTTGTGTTTATCTGGCATATGCTCGGAGGATAACAATACACCTCTAACACAAACCATTCCATTCAGTTTCCACTGTTAACTTTACTTCATGGGAACACTGGCATATCACCGGAGCTTACAACATGAAACAAAATACCAAAATCTGTTACCATGCAAGAGGCCTGATTTTTCGCTAGTTAATTGCAGTTCCCTTCTTCCCTGTTAGTAAGTATGTGTCCTGTACGAAAGTGTTACTGTGGCAGATGGTTACGAGTACTTTCTGCGAATTGGTCATACTGCTAGGGCAGATGAAGACGTATCGGACGATTTTCGTTGATTCACAAAAATGATTACTTGCACATAGAACCATAAATGCGGGACGATGTGTATGAGAGGTGACCAAGACATTTTTTGGCAAACGTTTGCCTTTTTCGCAGTCATACCAGCCTCTAATAACTTATGTAGTTGGTCAAGTGCGTCACGTATGTATTGAACTGCTTTTCCATGTGGCCATAATTAGCCGATGATATCATGCTTTTCTTTATTGTCCATTAGGTTCAATAAGAGGACTTGCGGTTTCGAAATAATCCCCAGGTTAATTGCGAGATAATGAAAAAACGAAAAGGGGACACTTTAACCTTGAAAACTAGGAGCTTAGAGAGGTTGCGAGACAGGCTATCCATTTGGTCTTATATTTTTAGCAACTTGATTAGTTAATTGGTATATGCCACCTAAGCGAAAAGCAGTATTTGATACATAACAACCAAAAGTATGGTTTCGGGAACGAATATCTACGAAATTCCATTCTTCTAAAATTTGTTTGATCTATCTGTTAGTTTTCGCCCAATCGTACCTTTTGAGCAAACGCTGTTAGGCTTGTCAGTGGCGCAAGAAGATGTGAGCATTTCAAATAATATTGCACCCTATCATAAGAGCCCGGATATGCCAAGGGACCGATGAGTGCACTAAAGCTCCTTCATCCCGATGGAGCTTCATTGACAAGGCACATTTAAAAAGGATGGGAAGTCCAGTCCTACTGCTGATCAACCACTCGTAACCGGAGGCTCAATTGTTCAAACTATTAAACGGGGGTGTGTTGGCTTCGGGACTTCGCAGTTTCATAAGTCGCGCACTGCTAATGATCCCAGTCAGCACGAAACAGCTGGGCAGTACCTCCAGGCTTTTTGAAATAGAATCGCCTCACTTGCGGGACAAAATCTCCATTAAAATTTTCGGATCTCTTCCAATGGTAACGTATGAATTTGCCAGTTTGACGACTCTCAGCAGTTAGAATTAGCGGACAGTCTCCTTCCGTCAGCTGTACTAGCAGACATCACTAGAAGTTGATTCAAGTTCAAGGTTGCTCGATAGGTGGTTGGGAATCATAAAGTTACATCCGCTCTACTTCAGCGCATCTTCAAAGAAACTTCTACTTTTGGACTTGGTGAATAACCCATTTGCCGATTATACTAGAAAATATAGGCTAGCGTTGGCGTAAAGAGTTAAACCTGGGCTATTTTTTAATAAACTGTTGAAAACATGAGTGGTCGTATCTGGTCGACGATTTTACAACATTCTCAACTCGCAGAGTTCAATCATTGAGCCAGCCATCGAGGTCCACAACGAATAATTATGATAACTAGTGAGGATTCCCTCAGATTCATCCGTTTATAATGTTGTCACAAGTCAACGGAAAGAATTAAGATAGCAACTGGAGAACCCAATCTAGAAGTACTTTTTGGGAGTCCAAACCATATGGGTCCAGAGATAGATAACCACAAAGGACAATAGGCCAGTGTGATTCTTCATGGTATCTGAAACAACTAGAAAAATATTTCACTTCCGCACCATGGATAGTAGTATGCTAGGTCAAGTTCCGATGTTGGTTGACAGGGAGGAGAAGATGTCCGGTCCTTTTGAGAACTTTTAATTAGGTATATGTGGGGAGCTGTAATCCTGAGCGATATTTCAATATACGATATATGTTCTGGCTGGTGATATGTTTTCTGGCTTACAGCGTAGCAAGTTTAAGAATACTCATGATGCGGGCCTTCTGAAAGCAAACTAAGTTTTAGTTGACTACCGTGGTAAAAGGTAAAGTTATCCGACGGCATTAGCAAAAAATTAACCATAAGCAGCTTTTGAAATGGTGAAGTTTCTTACTGGATAACGAACGACGACTTCGTCATAAGATTTGGGTGACATCTCAAGATTCGCAACAAAGTTGGGACATTGCGCGAAACTACATAACCTCGTGGAGTAAATACCATGGTCACACATAATAATTTCAGATTTTTTACGAAACCATTTTCTAAACATATTTTTGTATTTCTTGAGAAACAGTAAATCACTACCTATTATGAAAAAAACGTACAAGAGCGAATCCTTGTGCTTGAGCTGAAAACAAGATTTTGACTACGATGCCCACTAAATGTTGTCACATCGCTTCCTCTAACTTGGAAAATACACCCATTTATCGTTCATTATATCGTAAGCTTAGCTTTTATTTTGGAAAACAGGAATTAAAGTTTTGGCTTTAGTTTTTGTTTCTTTAGTTGAAAATCGCTTCGTTGAGAAAATTAGTCTAGAACTGTCACCGGAAACATGTACCGTTGGGGCAGTCAAACGCATCCGGAAAAATTGAAAATTGGTCCTATTATGGAACAAGGAAGTTTAATATTCCTTAAGAGCAAAGAAGAGTTGATGTTAAGCTTGAAGTGTGCAACTTGTTTCATGCTGCCAATCGTAAGTAAATAAGGTTGAAATATCGATTCATTTGCGTGTGAACCGCAGAACCAAAGTGCTGCAGCTTAACAATGCTGGCGAAAAATGAGAGTCCAGTTCGTGACTGTGGGTCCGATGAGCGTGTTGCATTTTCAGCATTATGTTCGTCTGCAAGAAATTATATGAAATATGCATTTGATTAAACGCGTCTACACTGTTTGGATTAAGACGTTGACGATGCTAAAGCTGCGGGACTAATAAACGTGCTACCCACCTCGACATTCTTATTGAGTGAGTCCACATAATGTTGGCAACCGATTATTCCCAATTTTATTGAAACAAGACTTAAGCTGTTTTAATTTGCTGTTAAGGAACCAACTAAGTGCCGAATAAGTTACGGCAAGCGTATGGCATTTAATTGGGAGCACTGCAGAGATGATCACCGTCACCGTATGGATTGTAGAACTTGAAACATGTTCGTAGTATAAACGATCGTCAATGCTTGACCTGATTGTCAACAGCGGTTTATCAACTGGTCATTTAGGCATTAAAGTTAATCCGCACACTGACATGAGTAAACCACTGGTGCTACCTATGAAAAGAAGAAGTCCTTTGCTGAGGAGTTCCATCGCGGCGGCCCAGTCCATCTTCCAAGATCCCCTTCTGGCCGCATCCTGGGCCACCTTCGCCCGGCCCCTGAGGAGGGTCTTTAGCGCCGCTAACTTACCCCGGTCGGTATCCATACCAGCAGCCTCCGCGTAGTTCGACACGCCGGCCGACCGCCAGGAGGCTATGAGGCAGTTCAAGGCGGCCAGGATGGCACCCGGATCTGACCCGACCGTGTTCTTCAACGGCCTGCAGCAGTTGTTGGATCGCGCTTTGCCGACGCTGGACGGAGTGTCGCGACGCCAGTTGCTGTCCGACCAGTTCGTCGAAGGTTTGCAGCCGGCGCTTGGTGCCTAGTTGAGGTTGGCACGAGCAACTGGCCAGTTGACTGTGTAGGAGCTACTGCGTCTGACTCGGGAGCTACCCGAGGCACCACTGGCCACGTTGCAGTCTCAGGAGAAGAGGAATGATTCATCATTGCAGGAACTGCAGACCAGAGTTGACCAACTCGCCGAACAGCTGGCAGCCGTGAAGACGGATTTGCGGAGGCACGCTCGAACCAGCTGGTGCTACATGTGTGGCAAGACTGGCCACTGGAAGAATCAGTGTCCCCGTACCCGATCACTTGTACAAAATAAAACTTTAGTGTACTCCTCTTTTCCGATGTGGGTCACGATTAGCGCACTGACACAAGCTACCATACAAGTCATTGTCGAGGTAGACAGGAAAAAGGAGTTATGTTTGATTGGTACAGGAGCAGGCGTATCGCTGAGGAAAAGAGTGAACCAAGCTGAACGCAGACCGTGCGCGCTAGCCGTCAGAGCTGAAGACTGACGGATGGTCAACGCACTCGATACGCCTAGGCGACAAGTCCGTGCAGCATGCGTTCCTGATCAACCCAGACGTAGAACAGACAAACTGCCCCACCGCCTCCACCACCTTTACACCTATAGTGTGCGGAATGAACCCGACGTAAAATCACCGAGTGCCATATTTAGAGGGACCAGTGGCATAAATGAGATGACAAAATAATAGGCCCCCACTTTGGTCCTCTGACACCAAGTCACCGAAATCATTCGCCACAGGACAATCATATTTCAAAGAATGAAACGTTCGTCAGAAATATCGCCATAACGAGTCTGATTGACCCACCCAGTTTTTTCTCTGGTAATGTTGTGAAGTGAGATTTCCTCAGTGAGCTGACGATATCCCCTCAACTTGTGCCAGAGCGTTAGCGAACCAATAGTTAACCCCTGCGAACAGGTCAGCAGTGGGCCCAAATTTTTATACCTATTTCTATAATACAAAAGTCACAACAAATTATTGCTGGTGGCCAATTTCGGCCAAGGATTCAGAAGTTAGGCAGCTGATTTGCGATACCAAATCAGCGATTTGTTCACTGAACTTTGCATCTGAAGTGCGAAGTTTTGTCCTTATTGGACAATATATAATTAATGAGCTGTTTGTCAGGCATTAGCCATGACATTTACATTGCTGTTTTTTTCGAGTTAAGAAGAAAGGTTTGCAATCCAGTCAAAAGAATAAATACGTGCAAATTTCATTGACATAAAGTAAGTTCATTATAAGAGACCAAATGTTTCGTGAACATCTCTAAGTGTATTCAAGACCGGAGCAGGGGCATACCTCTCTAACTGGCCGGGGGATAAATTTCTAGTCCCGGAATCTATGTTTGCAGGTTCTAACGTTGCTTGGTGCAGTATCTTCATCAGCCACATGATAACCATTAGAAAAGCTTATTTAAAAGCTGAAAAATAAGTTTGTCTTCAAAAATAGAACTACCTGCTAATGTCACATTTTCTGGGAATTTATAAGACCCAACACCCCAACCCACAATTTGCTCGACTACCTATAATTTCCGCATAAAAATTCCACGTACATAAAGGATGGATATATGAAGCAAAACACTCATGCCTCTGCATTTTGGGGAGCATCTGATACTGTATGATCCCCAATTTGCGAATTTTCCGTAAGACAACTGGACCTACGTTGCTGCCTAAAACGGTTGGAATTTGAAGTTGCTGAAGTCACTGTTATTTCAAAAATACCTCCCTTTTTGATGTCATTGCTGAATTAGGAATAGTTAAAACACTACCTACTTTACATTATCCCTTTCGGACCCCAAGTTCTGCAGGATGAGACTTTTTGCCATGAGAGACGGCAAGCAGCCTTGCTAGAGTTGCTCCGGTTTACTGTATGGTGCTATGTTGTGCTGTATATAAGTACATTTTGTGCTTCGCTACAGGTACGTTAACATCTTATTATTAACGACTACCAGTCGGCCTGAGTTCAGCCTGAGTGTTCATGTGCTTTTTATTGTCCCGTAGGCTACATATCTCGAGTTAATCGCCCCATCGTAACCTTGCTTCCCAACTGGTCAGTGCGTAAACAATTCGAAACACAACACGATAAGCGTACACTCTCATGGGAGAGTAAACATTTCTTGCGCCAGAAAGTGGGACAAACAACAGGCACTTAAATTAGCGGTTTCAGAAACAACAAAACAGGTGAGAGCCAGTAGGAAACAAAACCAGACATGTGTGCTTCACCAATACAGTTTGTTGATGCACAGCCTAAGAATGCGCGACTTACGTTCTTTAGGTTGTTTTCGAAAAATGGTATATTTGATTCTCGGAGGAAGTAGTAGTGGCTAACTATGAACAACATCAGAAAGCGGAATCTTGCACTCGTAAATTTTTCACAGCACAGGATATTAAATTCTCAGTTGGAAAACTAAGAGTTTCTGACGGGTACCACAGTGGATGTCACAGATTTGTTGAGCATCTTCAGCAGTACGTGCCTCACGAAACTCATGATTTTGAATCCGCGAACGTCCGGCCATAGGGTGAATAATTAACTGTTCGACCTCAAGCGGTTGGTAAGTAGTGTGACTGGTTCCCACTTAGGATAGATTACCGCTCATTGTTTACATCACGCGGTCACGTAGTGTCTGGCTCCTCGAGTAAAGAACGGTTAGACAACGGGACTAAACTCCGACTAAAAATTAAAAAGTTTCCCTTTGCTACGTTCAACGCTCACTAAGCATCAAGCTGAAATTTGTTCTCTTTCGACCAAAAAGTTGCATCCGCAACAGGGCGAAAACATTCAACCTGACAATGGCGAGTTCCGCGCAGTTGTGTTGAGGACATTTTATCAATGTTGGATGTCAGGAACAACAACGCACCTGCGGCAGCAACGCTTCGCCTCAGGTTTAGTCGACTGAATACAGCAAACCTTCACCCATTCATCACAAAATATATTTTTTAATCATTTCCAAAAATGGAGAAGCACTTCCAGGTTTTTCCAGCATTGTCTGAACTTCATCGGTGCATTTAAAGAACAAAGCCACTGCAAAATCAGGGCCATATGCCACCAAGCCCGCAGGCGATCTATAGGACAACAGTCTGCGCCGACCCTGATTTAACCGGATTTTGGTGTGGTCAGCGCAGATTGTTTCAGCGCACAATCTAGTTAAAAAGCCCAACAAGGTGAAAAAAATAAAAAACTGAGACCTTTTTGCCTCACAGCGTTCCACAATCAGATTCTCGCATAAGTCTTAACTGAGATTGCGAATTTAACACTTTGCAGTGTCGCAATATGGGAATCTTCCGAATTAGTGTAATGTCTGCGTTATAATTCTAACATTCTACATCTACCATCGTATTTGAGGATTACTGCCACTTAAACCCCATTTAAGCTTTCATTTTTCGAAGATAGCGTCGAAAAGATGCAGAGCTATTTCTGCCGCATGATGTTTCTTCAGGGGAGATCAATAAAAAAAACCGCGTTGAACGCTTTCTGCAGACTGGGTCAATGACTTTTGTTGAACTGATTCCTTTCAAACAAATTGTACGAGGATGTAGCGAAATGTTTCTTTCTGTTTTGAATGAATGTCCAGACTTTGCACTGCTATTAGAAATTACATATGCAACAACACAGCTAATTAATGACGGGTCATTTCCTAAGCAGCGTAGAATTGTCATAACCAAAATGCAGTTTTTGACCAATCAGGATAAAATGGGCAAAGGTACACGACCGTAAATCTAATTCGGAGCATGCTTTCCGATCTATTTTTGAAAATTTTGACAACTTTTCGGACCTTTTTAATAACCCGCCATTCTGTATACACTATGTGAGGAGACTGAGAAGAAAAAATCTGGCAAGTGACTCGATCGCTGGTTTACAAGCCATGATTAAGACCCACATAACCGCATACGAGTATTGTATATCCTCTGGTTTGTTTCTTTGTCATACGGCGTTGTTTAGAATGATAGCATCATTTAGTCAGCTAGAGTATTTTACTGTACAAAATGGAGGTTCCTGCGTGCTACGCTAAACACAAATAAAACTTTTCGTTCTTTGTTGGGGCACTCTTCCACCGACTGTGTTGTAAACTGAATCCTTCCTAACAAAACTGTTCTGTTGATGAGAATCTCTCACTAGGGTCCTAGTTCAGGATAAAGTAGGTGAATAAAAAATGGTGGATGACATAGGAAGTGCAGCGAACTCATCTCTAGAGAGGTTTTTGTTAATGAATTCCTCGATTGTTTGAAGGCATTTTTTGCGAACTAAACTTATCGGTGGTTCTAAATGCGTTTTGTATGAGATCCATCAAGAGCGTGGTATTTGGTTAAGTCTGTAGTCTAAGCTGTCGCATCTGAAAATGTGGTAAACTCGGGTTTGGTTTTCCTCACTGGGCGTTTCACGACCCATAATTCGAAGTTCTGTTGTCACCCCTTATTTTGACTGATTTAAGATAATTAGATTAGGAAAGTAATCACCGTAACAAATATGCGGACGGGTAGGACAGGTACTCGGACGTATTCTCCTGGTGAGTATACAGGCAGTTGGATACAAACATTCTGCAATTTCATGAAAAATCTGATAAATAACAAACCGGCGGTCTGCACTTTTACTGGATGTTCACTGCAAACGTGAGATTGGTGTGTGTACGTTTTTGCCGCCAGCAATCCAAGAGATCTAGCTGTAGAAGAGAGCATCTGGTATATATATATATATATATATACTTCTCGTAGACAAATTGTTTTTGAACTCCAGTAATACCTTAACTTGTAGCCACTATATGCTTCCATGTTCAGTTAGGCGACTCTCATCACAGTCCCAGTTTACTCGAAGGAATAAACAAGGCCCTTTTCTTTCGGCAAGGTATGAGGAGGGGATGCAAAGAAATGGAAAAAGTATCTTGTCATGTTGTCACCGCAAACCACGCGATAAATATTCATCACTGAAATAGGTACTCATGACGGTGAATGGTGACGTCCGTGGTAAAATATTGGAAGAACATGAATAAACTGCTGAACTTGAAGGTCGGTCCGTCTAATGTCAGTACAATAGATCAACGGTGAAATGGGATTCGACAAGCAACTGCCAGTCGAAAAACGTCTTCACTTTCAGCATTACTGGACGAAGAAGATATAAAAGAAGAATTCAGAGTAATTCAATAATGATATACCTCATGAAACAACAGAAAAGTTTTAAAACAGTTTCGAAGAATTGTGGACTATTCAAGGTCGAGTTTAATGGATACTGCTTCGGAAACTGGCAAGGAGCTTGAATTGACAGCCTGAGCACTCGTGTCTGAAGTTGTCTTGGTGACAACTGGGCGTTCCGATTGCCGCTTTGTACACGATTTGCAAAATAGTTGTTTGCATGCGATTCGGAACTGTTTTAACGTGAGGATGAATATGAAGAAGTTGCAAACGGAGTCAATCGCAACTAGGGTGTTTCCAGCCTGGTTGATGTTGATACCTTCCTGGCTGTCTCTGATAATAACCTCTGCAACTTCTAATATTGTGGCGATACAGTTGAACAGCTCCAATAGCAAAAATACCAACACGATTGTAACCACAACACGAGTGGCACGAATTTGACTTTTTTGGCGTCTTTTCATGGCGTCTAGTTGTACGGACTGGACCGATGTAGCTCCATCCCTGGAAATGCTCTCATCGAAGAGGTGTTCGATTTCACGCCTCCAAGGTTTCAGTCGACACACGATTATTATCGTGAAAATAAATATCAGGATCCACACAATTATGCCCTGAACTGGAAAGAAGAATAATGCATCAAACATTGTTCTTGTTTGTCTGTCCATGAAAAAATGTTCTGACCACAGTGCATATTTTTTTAGTGCCTTGTCATAGCAAAGTAGACCAACCATGTCTGTGTGTTTAATGTACGCCAGGATTACGGCGGCAGCCACAACCAGGGAAAAGGCAATCATAAACTTACGACGGCTCCGGAGAACACGCTGTCGTCCTTTTGCTCCAAGGGGCCAAAGCACAACCTCTGCTCTTGCAATGGTAATCAGCAGCACACACCAGTTCCTACATAAGATGCCAACGTCTGCAAAGAAGAATATCAGATTTTGTAACACAGAAACTGTCTGGATAGTGAGTTTTGTGCTTGTGTTAGTAATCGTATGGTTTCCGATGATCGTTAATAAATCAAACAGTAATTTTGATAGGGTAAACACACACTCGCACAAACTAAGCAACAACAGACTCAGAGTAACCGAATTCTTGGGGGCTCCAGAAGCTCGACTGCTCAATATGGTCTGACTTGAGGGTTGGCTGCTTTCCTTCTTGCCAGTAGAGTCTGAAACTGTCGCTTGCGAAACAATGTTACGTAGATTGAGGAAGCATCCATTTTCACTTGCACAAAATATCATGAGTGCAAGAAGGTTGAGGATGAACCCCACGGCTGAAAATGTGATAGATCCGACGAGGCTAAGGTCCAGTGGGACAGCGTCGTTTTTCCCGTACATATTGAGGTGCTTACTGGGTGAACAGTCACCTAAATATTTCACATGGTGGTAGAATGCAAAACTGAATATCAGCGACTGGTTCGAATCGGACATTTCGAATGTTCAAATTATTGGGAATTGAGGTAAAATACAACACTGGCCTCCATGCAACAACAAAACGCTTTAATGAGGTGTGCGATGGCCTTTTCTGGCCTGCATTACCTTTACGAATAATACAATATCGAGTTGAGGAACAGACATGCGACCGAGCTTGTAATACGCTGATTCGCTGCAAGCATGTGTTCAGATGTGTGTGGGTGAATGTTTCGTACGATGCGGGTCAGTAATTTATGTGCACTATTTTAACTGGGGAATTAACCATCGTGGGAACCAAGTAACGTAATGTTCTTAGCTATGGTTAAATTGGCCACCCCAAAATGACAGCGTGTGTATGGTAGATGTCACCAGACACGGGAATATTCATGCCGAGACCCTTTGAATATTTGTGTGTATATCGATGGTCAGTCAGTGTAGGGAGGGCACCGTGCAACCATGTATCATGCAAGCGAACAATACTAAGGTTATCTTCGGCGGTCAAACGTTTGAACGCATGCATCATGGAAAAGAATTTAGGAATACAGTGGACGAATGGTGCTCACATTGATGCTCTGGTTACTCATGTGCCACACAGCAGAACAATCTCACCAACTCTGTATTTGATGAGCCCATGAAAATGCATATATATATATATATATATATTGCAAGCGAACAATACTAAGGTTATCTTCGGCGGTCAAACGTTTGAACGCATGCATCATGGAAAAGAATTTAGGAATACAGTGGACGAATGGTGCTCACATTGATGCTCTGGTTACTCATGTGCCACACAGCAGAACAATCTCACCAACTCTGTATTTGATGAGCCCATGAAAATGCATATATATATATATATACCTATAAAATATCACACAATGGAGACATACCGCAAATTTGCGTAGGTTTGGCACTTCGTAGTCTGGCACCCAACTTTCCTGGGTTTCACTGGTCGGTAAAGTTATTCTTTGCTAAAATGGTGTTTACTTCAGACAAGCGACCACGAATGTAGGTGAAGCATGCTCAGAAACGTGGGAAAATGGTTTTGGACACAGATGGATGTATTGAGACTGCAATTTTCCGGGCCTAAAGTCCTTAAAATTTGTACAATGACAGCAAGACAGGTCCATTGAATTTTGAAGTGTTCCTTAGTTCCTTCACACCTTCAAACGTTGACAACTACCTCATCTTCCAAGAAGCGGTACTCCACTTATGTTGCAGTATGTTTTGACAAGTGTATTGAAGTCTGAAACTGTTTATGCAGTCGTGGTTGATACCTCACAAGAGACAGTGAGGCAAAAGACCAGTGGGTTATTTCTGAATATGTTTATCATCAATAATGGCTCGTAGACAGGTTTTGCTGGAATCGATGTGTTTTAATTTTTGCTTACGCCCGTCTTTTATATTATTGGTAAACGCAGTCAAGCGGCAGAGCAAGCAGCAAAAATACCAGTCACATTAAGTGCTCGACAACACTGGAACACCACATTACGCTTTAAAATATTAACAGCTCTCCAGAAACTAAATGAAAGCAGGTAGATAACTGACCATGTCTTCTTGGTTGGTGCCACCTATCGTCACGAAGTCACGGACTCCATATCATGTAGTCGACTGGCTCCCAGAAAAAAGACCCCTCAGATGGAATTTTACTCGTGGTGTGACATTCTTTCCCCTAACCTACTTGCATATTATTAGTAGTACAAGGAGACCCGAGAATTTCCATTGAGTTTTTCGTGGTAAAATGAGGAATGGCGCCTTTTCATGTCTACGTGCAACTTAATTACACTTCTGATCTGTCGATTAATGTTAAAATTATTATATGTTCAATTGCTGTAGTGAAAATTCCGGATTCGAAATTCCATGGATGCACATGGATCACGACTACCACCAATAAGCGTAAACCGCTGTAGAGTGCTTCATGTTTTCCAAAATGCACTACCTTCACTTGCAGATTGAAATCGCCGACGGAGTTTACAAGCCATCTCACCAATTTGTTCACAGCATCAGTGGGCAATTAGCAGCTTTGGATTTGTCCATCACATTTTTTCAGGTTCTGCCCAACTTTAATAAAGTCCTTGGTGAATAGATTTCAGGCTGGTGGTTTTTTCTTTTCGCCAGCTGCAAACGAGTGAGGCGGCAACTATCTGCACCTCGTTCCTGGAACATGGATGTGCTTTTCTGACTCATTTGGTAGCGTGTTTTTGTCTAATATGACAAGTAAGTACTGACTGCGTTTACTAACAGCTTATAAAGGCACATCTTATAGCACGTGACATCGTCAGTTCAAATGCTCTCACAGATTTAATCGCACATTTTTCACGTGTACTCTTTATAGTTTTGTGTTACTTCGACATCGCTATTACTAGTAGCCTCAGGAAAGTTCACCCTAACTTTGAGCGAAATCTCCGCCTAGTTCATGAGCGAGTTTCCAAAATGCAGTAATCTATCTCGTCTCCCTTTGGAACTGTAAGTTGGAAAATGGAAAAATGATACTCGCCTAATTAATGCAACCCCTAGCGGTAAAGTAAAACCATAAAAAAACAAGCCCTTTTTAAAAATTATTAAAACGTTTTGTCTTCTACATTTTGTCAGATATTGAGAGTATTCAGAAAGATTCAGGCGCCACATTTGAATCAATGCTGGAGTTTAGTTTCGCAACATTAATTGCAGCTTCACGTGTTTTTGCCTATTGGGCAACAAGCATTATTCGGCCCTATCAGACTGAATAGAACCGTTAGAGACCTATATCTATCAACGTCTTATTACAATGTATTTTTGGTCACGCGCAAGCGCAGCTAAAAGCAAGATAAAGCGTCTTTGGTGAGGGGGGAAAAGGCTTGACCAAGTTATGCGAATCCGATGGCATCTACCGGTTACTTGAACTTCAATAGACTAGAACTCAAGGTGGATCTGAAGGCTAATTTTCACAGGTTTATTTGAAGTCGTGTACGTGATACGTCCCTTAGAACGTGCGGCCACTGGAACGTGCAGGGACTGTCATGGCAATCGTCACTAGCGCGAAATTTGCCAAGGCAGTTCAGAGGCAATCATCAAATGGCAGAATAATGGAACTTATCTAGTGCACAACAAACAATAGTGCAAGTTCAATAAAGATCGCAGCTAAAAGTATCTCTCCCCAAATTGCCCGCCTGAGACAAAGCATCGCAAATGACTATACGCTCGAGTGATGGCTGATTACCGCATCACACGGACAGCGCGACAATCTACGATTTCTCTGGTTATGCATTCATTTGCTTGCGAATGTTCTGCTATCCCTATGCGTCAAGCGGCTTCATAATTATCTCAAATGGCGAAGCGGTATTTTTACTCTTAGTCGAAAGAGTGCAGTAAAACCTGTTCCACTAAACACCTGACTACCGATTCAATCATTGTGTAATTCAGCGTGGTCTGCAGAGCGCTGCAGACCGAAGAACCATTCTATGGCCAGTGGTCGTACTGGATGAGGTAGCGGATATTTAGGCGTGTAATCATTCCCCATGGCAACAAAAGTCCCATGAAAGTTTTAATATACCTTGGCTCACTAATCATCGTTCTCTAACTCTCGGTGGGATGTTTCTTTGTTTTTATTGAAACGGTGATAATGAAACGCAGATTAATCTATTGTTCCTCTTTATCAATGCATGTGTCCCGGGAGACCATATTGAGAATAAAAGTCCATAAATCTGCGTTTTCAGTCACAATGAGAATCTTCATCCAGTTGGGAGATAACTAATCTTAAACACTGAATACATCAGGGATGCATTGTAATCCGTAATCAAAACTACGCTTTTTTCCAAGAATTTATGAGGCTGAGTGAAGTGAATAAGTCCAATTATTTTAGGGAATAATTGTTACGCCACCTGGTCACAAATTTCGGTGCGACGTAGAAACCATTGGTGAGTAAAAAAATTGGATGTTCTCAATGAGATGCACTCAGTGGTGGTATTAGGTATTTAGTAAAGCAGACACGTGTGCCCAATGTATTTACATGTTGCAGTAAATATTCTCGCAGATTTTACGTTAATTTTCTATTACTTGTACGCCCAATTTTTCAGACTTCACCTAAAAATTGATTCGCCAACCTCACCAACCTAATAAATCATGTTAGTCGATGCTTGCTTGTTTCAACAAAAAAAACCGCTAAACTGACCCACTGTGAAGCGTCCACTTTTTGTTCGGTCGTAAAGTAAGAGGTACCTTTTTATTTTTTTGTTATCATTGCGAGATTTGTGCTCATCCATGTAACAATATGCTTACATAATATTAAGTAATGGGGAACAGTTCGGTCGTAAGTAAGAGGTACCTTTTTATTTTTTTTGTTATCATGCGAGATTTGTGCTCATCCATGTAACAATATGCTTACATAATATTAAGTAATGGGGAACAAACGAGCATTAATTAAAGAGCTGTTTTGGATCAGTCGACCTGACATGTGGTGGTGTTCGGTTATCAGAGAAAGGATTCATTAACAGAGACAGCTTGTATCTGAAGTGCAACCAATCTCACCCACCTACCCCCACAGCTAAATTGTCATAGAACACATAGATCACGCAGTCCAACGAAATCTGCCAGTGGCACCCGAGGTGAATCATCAATCGAAGCACGGTGAAGTGTAAGGTTAAGGACCCAAACTCGATAAAAATATCTTCAACTTATCCGAACCCATCCACCGTAAGATTAAGGCAATCACACTAATCAACTAGTCTCTTTTAGTTACATTCAATCCCTACCTACTGTGCTGACCTGAAGACGACTCACCGATTTGTCCTGTCTGCCTTAAAGTTCAACCAACTAAGTGACCTGGTCACCTGAGCTGAGGAAGCTTTGGTGTCAACAGCGTGACTTTGTCCAGTTAAAGACCACCGATTGTTTACCAAGTTTTCTGAAAGGAAGACTACCCAATCAGCTTCAAACTCCCTCCAAATTACTAATTTGCTTACTTCAAAGCCATCTTCATTCGCACCAACTTCCTCGCTTCCATTCTATTTCAATCCGAAGGCTGATGATTTCTTGATAGTCCAGATAATTTTATGATCACTGATTAGCTGTTTTTGAATTCTTAATGTGCATCATTCCTTTAAATCTCTAGCACTTTTCATTTGTCCGCTTTGTTGAACTGTTTTATGTAAGGCTGTATGATTAGTGATCTTGAGGTTGCACTTATTTGGACTGGCGAAAAAATAACGGGACTTAACGAGAATAGCGAAAGATTAATTCCAATGCGATTTGCGTAAAAAGAAGATGGTCGTTTTGTGATGTGATAATTCCCAAAACGTAGGCCAAATTTTTCCCCAATTCTGAGAAATACCTCTTGTACTGTTTTTTTGAATGAAAATTGCCCAATGGACGTTTTGTTTGACACTGTTTTTTAAGATCTTCGTCATAAGATAATCTGGAAATCTCATGAGTATGGGAAATTCGAAAAATTTCAGCACGGAGATTCGGCGGTTTCACACAAAATATGATCGTACGGAAAAAGGGAAGAAAGCGCTCGTATTACTGGATTCACAGATGATGCGGTAGGCTTGAACACAGGCATTTAGGTTGTTCTCGGTATTGCATCAATAGGCTATCGTAGATTCAAGTGGATCTGAAAATGCCCCTGAATTTTTCATTCACGCCAGTACCTTTCAAAATGTCCTGCTTCCGTACTGGCCTGAGTATTCTAGCGAGTCTGAGCCAGAATGAGGAAAGAATTGGACTCGATTATTGCTCTTATTGAAACACATTAGCAAAATATCACGTTGATTGTATCGAGGTTGAAAAGTGTACAAGCAAAGTGTGTTAGCACTACCCCACCAGCGCACACTGGAGGCATCTACGTTAACACTTCTGAAGATGCAAATGTGTTGGCGTTTAAGCGGTGTAATGGGATTGCTCGGGTTGGTAGACCAGTCGTAACATGCGTACCTCGTATGTTCGATGTCCGCAGTTCAAAGCCCAGCCAGCCAAGGATATGCCAGCTAATTAGCTCTCGTATGAGCGGAGATAGGTTTCATTGCTCCCCTCGCTATGGTTTCGACTCATCAGAATAACTACACCAGGATAGGAGGATGGCTGTTCAAACGAGTTTTACATGAAAGGGAATTCCACAAATCACAACCACTCAAACCCTCTAACGTGAATTATATTAAAATTATAGACATTTCACGAAAATTTACTTCCCAAAATGCTCCAGTAAGTTATTCGGTAGTGCTCTTTAGTAATAATAACCAACAGTGTAGGCTAACTAGTTGTTTTGGCTGCCAGAACGCTTCAATTTTGGGGTTCTTTCGTTCACAGGCGAGAGATTTTTTGATTCAACGGATCCACGGTGTCATCTGATTCATTTTCTTGCAGCTTTTATGACCGTTTTGTAGGCCTTTAGGCTTCTGTTCGGGTACCCAGCTTCCAACACTCTAGTAGATTTCGGGATACACCAAGTTTGTATAATCTGAGTAGGATCTAGCTGTAGATAGCATGATGAAAGCAGAACATGTCTATCCTTTTCCCGAGATGGCTTTGTGCTGTTAACATGTGGCTGAACTTTAAACTTTCTTGATTTGATCAAATTTTGCCCAAGATTGATACCAATACCACTGACATTTTAATGAACAGATAATAATTCGACAGCAAAAACAGTATAGTTTCTGGACAAGACTGATGATTCATTTGATTATTTCAGTGAAAGAGAACATTTCTCCATTATGGATGCTGTTTCTTTAATGGACACGGTAAATGGGTTGAAGTTCCAAAACGTTGCAATAAAATTCCGCATTGCGTGCTAAAACATAGTTAGCCATCCACATGATACCTCATAAATTTGGGTATAGACTTCTTCCGTTCTTAGTCTGAGCGGACAGACTTGCAACAGAATGCGTGGCTAGTCGTGAGATAAACCCAAACGGCACGCACGCAAATTCGAATCGGACAAAATTATTGAACAATTATTGAAAAAGACGAAGACCTCTAGGGATAACATCCTGGAACACCAGAGGGAGACTTTAATTAAGCCTTTGATTGAATGCATCTGATGGTCCGTGACTGGAAAATGTATGGTGGATTGACTTGATCCACTCTGACTATGTCTAAATAATTATTTCTGAGCGTTTGTTTCTGCCGCAAACCGCTGCGCTGAAGAGGCATGTGAACAGTTGTATTCAATACCCTTGGTCCGATATTCCATTCACTCCATAAACGAACGTGGGATACCTTTCTCGTCAGTTCAAAAACCCTAATTCTGAATAGCGATAAATGGTCTGTTATTGTTGACGAAAACGTCATGGAATGTTGTGGAATGTAGGTAGCTCGGGTGCGTTGCTTGGTTGTTGGTCTAATGGCTGAATGTCAAGACCCACAACTAAATGCCGTCACGTCTTAGTCCGCATAAGCAATGGTATGTTCTTGGGCACTAAGACTTCCGGCTTCTCACTGCCCAAACAACCTCATCCTGATTTAAATAATTTTCTCGTGGAACATGAAAACCATTTTCGGTGGTTCCGCCAGAAGAACTTTATTAGCGAAGCGACTCCATATTTGGAAACAACAAATGTACTCCTCTAAATTTCTAATTCCATATAAACTCTCTTTTCTATTCTTGCGCTTACGGTATCCGCATTGACGTAGGGAGTTCGTATCAAAATCTCTAGCTAAACGGGTTAATCTTCCCCTCTCCCAAAGCCGAATCCTCTCATTTTTGCAGTGGTGACTTGCGTCGCCTGCTGCAATGGCATGTCAGAATGATTGCAAGATGGCCGAGTCAGTCCAAGCATTTTCCATACATCAGGACCTTCAATTCTTCTTAATTTTTGCCTCATTCATGACAATCAAGAATAAGTCATTACTGTTATTGTGCTGCATGTATATATAATTTATAATTTAGTTCAGGTTGCGAAAAATGTAGTCGTCTAACAATGATATTCATCAGAGGGATGAACGGGAACATTTCACTGCTAAAAATGATTTTACAAACCCACTTTAAGTGTCCATTTGATTATTTCTGCTTCAAAGCCTAGTTGGAAGGAATTGTCAAACTAATTCACTTCGTTGGTGAGATTTTGTGTTAATTTGCTTGTCCTGATTAAAGAATGACGCGAAGATCCCATATTCGAATATCACGGAAAATCTGCTTGCTAGCCAGGTAAACGGAACAAAAGATTGTGATCCATGGTTGTTCCATTCAGTAACCACAACCACAGGCTGGCCATCCACCGAGACCTATGGACTTGCATTGGGCCTCGTGTTGTCCTTTGAGGTAAGCTATTTAAACTGCATTGTAGTGTAAAAGAAAATCCCCCTGACTTTTATTGCAGCTCAACCTTTGATAAACTGACTTCTTGATTCTGGGAGCTAAACAACTGTAACGCGTTTACTTTGGCATAAGAGGCTGATTTTGCAGTGAAATTTCTCAGTTTAATTATGCACAAATAAGCGCCTGTGATATCTTGCGCGCTGAGTTTCGCTCCCAGAGTTTTTCAGCTTTGTGTATCCTCAGTGGCTTACGGCCGCTCGGGGTTGAGGATTCAAATTTTAGTTGACGGTTTACAGCATGTGGTTAAGTCGTTGTTTTCTCGCATTAACAAACCCTTCCCAGTATGGGGTACAGATGATATCGTTGAGATGGTTCAGAAAGCTAAATTTATTTCACTTCACCTCTCAAAGTGGCAACTTACCCCAACCATTTTCCAAGTGAATCAATGGTGTGTTGACAAGTAGACGTAGCTGACTGACCGGTTTTTTGTTCAGCCGCATAAGCAGAGGATTGAACATTCGCCGATTCACACCGTTTATCTCTGCTCGGACAACCTTTATAGGCTTTTTGTTCTTGATGTGTAAAACCCTACTATGTCAAAGAGGTTTATTTCCTAAACCAAGCACTGCTGCTTATTAACATGTGTATATTCACCAATTTACCTTCTTTGTATACAACAATATTTCTGGAGACTGTATTTGCCCCTCACCAAGAATGGTGTGACAGGAATATAACCGGATGTAGTAGGCGCGCATTATGGGATATCGATCTAATTAAAATCTCGCATACGAGATACCACTTCATGAAATGTTTTATCCATGGAATTATAAGCTGTTTTTCAGAAGGAAAGAATAATTTTGTGTAAAATATGTAAATTATTAAAGACCTAGTAGTCCACGTATTCGTCGGTTTCCCGGCAACACCAACGTATTAGAACAAAGTATTTCCAAGATTTACTGAAAAAAGTTGCATTTTACAGGTTTTGGCTTCTCTGGGTTCAAATTAGCGGGCACTGAACTGAAAGACTATCCTAACGGTCAAATCGTTCTGTGCCATGTAACTTGAGTTTCCTCTGAATCTATCATCATCCCCAGACAAGTATGTTTATACGGCGCAATAAAACATATGTGGTAGTATGTGGTAGCGAAATCTAGATAAGACCAATGATCTTGTCAGAAAAAAAATGTAAAGCCGTGTGTATTAACGTACACACCCATTACCAAGCGATATTTTCGTGCAATTTGGGCCATGAAAACTGTCTCGTCAGCAAACGCTGTTCTTCGCTAACACAAGTTTTTTTAAATCAATCGCTCGAAAAATCCGCAACTTGTCGGATGTCTCTGATTTCATAATTTATACATATATACATATATATAAACCTGTAAAAATAAATTAGCTCGTTTTGTAGGCCACGGTTGTCCCGTAGTACTTTTAGCCCAATTCGCTTGGGAACACTTTACCACCAACACGAATGCATGATATGGGGAAACATAATGCAGCTAGTGGTGGCTGTTCGTAATAAGCCGGAACGTCAGTCTGCTAACTTCGAAAATCGTTTCGGTTAGTTATACGGCAACACGGCCATCTTTTTTGAACAATATGGTGGTGGTATTAGCATTCTACGAGAATTTGAATCCCTCCCCATCAGAACCATTTGACATTTGTGTAAGTGTGGCTGTGACTAAATTCAAACTCATTCGCGTTTCACAGAAAGTGGCAAAACTGCAGAAAAGACGGAATAACCTTGATGTAATTGCCACTGAATTGTGAAGTTACTGTACCTGCTCAGTAAGCCAGGGTTGATTTACATTCTTTTCGATTTTGGTTTATAGCCATGGTTTGGCTAGGTCTCCCAGATGGGGCAACAACAGACGTATCTCGCGTTGTTACTGTTTCTTCCTATTGGAGAATTAGCTTATTGAAGAAATACAACGAATCGGTATTTATCCATTCTGCCGTTTTACTGATAAGAGTTCTCCAAGAAGTATATCAGCCCTTGAAAAAATTAAAGTTTCTCTTCCCTCAACGCAACGACCCTGAACCATACTGGGCTAACCATACGAATGTTCGCAAAATCTGGTTACATGCAGGCCAAAATGCCCAGCTGTTTAAAACACTAAGCGACAGTTGTGAACTCGCCAAAGAGGAAAATGTGTTTTTTCTGAATACTCAGCCGTGGTCCACACATAACCTACTTCATCATATTTTTTCGAGAGCCAGTTTATTTTGTGCTTCGACCTTGAGACGTTCTAGTATAGTACTTGTGAATAAATGCCAGAACGGGGCCAGAGAAATACTGCCAGGTGCACTACCGAGAGTAACGGACGCACTTTTATAAACTCTGCGCAAGTGCACAAACTGACATGTATCGCAAATTCAATTATCTCTGCTCCCGAGTAGAGCCGCCCGGTTGTGGATGCACCAGCTGATTGGATATCCGAACACCACTTGAGTTTCAGTGTAGGGCTGAAAATAAAAGACGTCTTGTAATGTGAAAACACTAAAATAAAGCGCTCTGATGTGGAAATAAGAGGATTCAACGTCCGTCGGCTTAGAGTTACAGCACAACTTGTTTCAGCATGAATATAACTGTACCAAAACCATGACATTAACAAGAGGATTAGTGATAGAATTTGAACGCCGGAAAATGCGGGTGTTTGTCTTTTGTGTTCACAGTTGAATTTGCTCGATTTTCAATCGACACAACGTTTAGTGTAGTGACATGATTAGAAATCAAACACTTGTCCGAATGATACAGTAACATTATGAAGCCCACCCCGATTCGCCTAAAAGCTGGTGATTTAAAATGCACATCACCAACCCTGACAGGCTTAGAACTGGAATAGTCTATTCATCCTGTGGCTGACAAATCCCCGTGTGTGTGCTGGGAGTAGCGGCATCCATTTTTTTGTTCCATGTTGCATTGTCGTTCACCAGTTGAGAGAGTGTACTATTAGTTGGAAATCATGAGACCGAGCAATCTGAGCGTGTTTTGAAGAAATCTCCAAAATAAAAACTTGACTCGTCATTTTGTCTCCAGTAGATGGAGAACAGAGGTGTTCTGTCCTCAGTCTTGTCAATATGCGCTCTGACTGCCGGTTCTTTTCACTGGCTAAAATACTGACCTAAAAATGGTCAAATTTGTCGTACTTGAAATGTGACTTTAATTTGTCATTTTCTTCTAATTTCGACTTTTTTTGCAATGCGATTTCCTTGAGTAACAGTTGGCTCCTGGTAGTAAACCTACGCATTCATCACTCTGTAGCAAATGGATTTTCACTGCCTCGTGCTGAACATTACAGAATTTTTGTAGAAGTTTTCCGTTTTGACTAGCTGCACTGACTATGAAAATAAGTTTTTTTTGCAATTTAATATAGAGTGCTTTCGTTGAAACGACTATTTCAAATCTGAGGAAGCATATTTTCAATAAGAAAATTTGTTATCCTGAAAGACTGTGGACACAAATGTCCTCTGTGCCCAAATTGTCACCTAGTTGAAAAGCAGCTATGAACTAAATTCCACCGGGAACACGCAAGGTACTCGAAACCAGGGAAAGCCCAACATACCCCTGCTAGCTGCTCCCACTGATCATTAATTTTGGGCAGTACTGTAGACAACCCAAACTGTTTCTATTCGACGAGCATATTTTTAGCGATAAAGACCGGTGTCTAGCTAAATGTTCTGTCATTTTTCATTGTAAATGCATCTTCTCCCTTCACTGGACTTGCTTTGGTTTAGTAGCCCTGTACTATTTGCGACAGGAAAGCCCCATTGAATGTTTTATCTTTCACGAATAATTCATTGAAACAAGAAAAACGGCCTTGCTAACCAGCTTTTTATGCCCTGAAGATTTAAGCTTCAATACAGCTTTCCATGATTAATCATCAACTGTTTAGCGGAGGTGGAAGCGGTTAAGCTTTTATTTTAGTGGAGAACTGATACGGTGGCCTTTGGATGATTTATTAGTTTTACAAGTTGCAGAAAGAGGTAACGTACCTGTTGCATCTGCATAAAAATTACGTGATTTGCACCACGAACTAATAATTCGATGAATGTTCGTGATGATGACGCTGTTGCAGATGTTTATACAGATGGCAATTCGGTTAGCTTTTCAAACATATCATTCAAAAGACACAAAGTGTCATTCACAAAGCAATTTCTAGCCCATTGGAACTATTTCTGATCAAGTTTAACTGCATCTGGATTACAATTCAAAAGAGAAATCATAGCAAAACATTAAAAAGCTCAGTTGAACAACACGCGTATGAGTATTGAGCACATGCATGACAGAGCTGATATTGTTGGTCATTCTTGCGAGAATTTTTAAAATCTCCTAATGGCCACGAAATTTTAAAAGAAATCCAACTTTTTACTGCCCCAAATACATGATGGCCTTCACTCGTGTGGGTTAAAATTTTAGTCACTGCGTGAACCTAACATTGTGTGTTGAATTAAATTGAATGGCACAATGTTTGTGGTCGATTTTGTACAGCTGACGCATCTTTTTTCCTGTGACACGGAAGACTAATGGCAACGGGGAAGTGAAAGCTGTCCAGATTTGTTTGTGTTTCCCCACGAGGTACACGGGAATATATGGTGAATCACAAGAGCAACATGTCAACTGTTACTGCATTCCGATGATGACTCATTCGTCTGTGAATGTTGAATTATTTTGTTCTGTTATTCCGATGCACATTTTTCAACCGAAACTAAAGTGATTTTGTTGCCTTATCGGTCACTAGGAAGCTGATTTGTCCATTGCTTAATTCACGTGCAAATAAACAAACTTCGTTTAGTTATCCGTCCTAGCGAAAGAGAGAAATTCTTTGCTGAGGAGTAACTAATTATAAAACACCAACTGAACAGTCATAGACTATTGGACAGGAAATCCAAACTCTCATATCCATCCTGTTTATAACAACTGTGTCCGTCTTCTTCTCAAACAGATATTTCTGAATTGTCCTAGATGCTCGTTGACTATCGCTCAAACGTAAACGAATGCTACAAAGAGATTCCACAAATTCCGTAATAAATCTCACCATTCAATAGACGCGAAGCGGACTTATGAGGAAACCATATACTACTCGTATACTTCATCAGTAGTATCCACGGTTGCACTAGTATTAGAAGTGTTGTGAGGTCACCGGGAACAACGGAGAAGTTAGGTGTTTACCTAAGATGCACTAGGCTAACTCCCACATGAATACAAAATATCTCATGATTGTTTTGATATTAGTGGCTGAACCTAGACACGCTGATCGCTCTCAGTGCTGAATTGGCTTTTTGATTGGATGTACAATTTCCAAATAAACTGAGGCGCTACTACCTGTATTGCTGTAGCTTGGACGATTCTTTCATGAAAACTCCCTGAAAACTTTGTTTTCCATCCACAGACGTCACTTTCGGCGGCAGGACACTTGTATTCTGAAGAACGAAACTAGCAAACACAGCTTGTTTTCTGTTTTTTCTTCTTCTTGGTTAATAAACAGTACTGTGAATGGTATCATCAACCAGGAGAGCAGCAACAGACTCCATTATAAGTGATCCTTGGGTTTCTTAAATTCAGCACTACCGTGCAGTGCACGCCGCGCATCACGGACGTGCCAATCCATCGAGGAAGTTAGTGAATACTGCAACAAGATAAACTAAATCAATCATTCAGGGACCAACATTAGATGCGTGCCCTCGGTCGTTTTCCACATTTATGTTGAAAAATCCAAGTGTTCCAAAATGTAATGGTAAATGATCGATACATAGTATAGTGGTAGCTTCTGCAAGAAGGTTAATCGACAACTAACACCTCGGACAACAAGATGATTTATGAAGAAGAGGAAAATAACACGCGATTCCTCGAACTGAACCGGCTGATAGACGCCGCCATTTCCCTGCAATTTTTGAAGAGTGCTTCAAGCCTAGTGCTCCAAAAGACCATCTTTAGAAACCCCACTCACTTTGTGTGAAATAAGACTGTGCATCTTTTCAGTTTTGTGTCTGTACAATGCAGCTTCCACAGCAGAACACTTGTCTTAGTTTCCTGTATTCAGTCAAATGGGGTTTTTTAAAAGACGCTGAATTCTTAACGCACCTGACCTGACTGATCACTAATTTTTTTCTCTTCAGTGAGGGTATCTTTAACTGAATATATATTCAAGAGTGATTGTTGACCTTTGGTACTGAAACAAACATGTATAATCAAGCACTTCTCAAGTAACAGACAGTCAGTAAATGATTACCGTACTATTCAGTACGATCATACTGCGGCGAAGTTACCACGATGATGATAATCACATTTAGTATTATCTAGTGGACGTGGTATGCTAATATAATATTAGATCGAACGACTGCTCTACTAAACCAAGACTAGTGTCCGTACTGACATAAGTGACAAGCAGTGGATGCAGGTTAACAAAAAACAGCACGTTATTGCGCAAAGATAACTGGAAAACAGATCTGGATGACCGTTAGGGAGGCTGCACAATTTGAGTGACAAAGTACTAACAATTTGGAGCGACTTTCTCTTGAAGTGGAATGAGTTGAATTGAGGAATATGTAGGACCATCACAGCCCATAAGGCAGGTGTGAAGTATTCATACAGTTTCTGGTACACTGCTTGACTCTGCTGACCATTTTCAGATCAGGTATTTCAATGAAGCCCTAATTGGTGAGAGGCAGGTTTCAACCGCCTTGCTTTGGATCAGTGCCATTCTGAGGGCAGAAGTGATGAAGAGTTTGAACGGATCAGAGTCTGGTTTGTGAGAGTGACAGGGATTTGAGTGTCATGCTGAGGCAGTGGGAGACCAAATGTCATATGTGGGCAGTTTAAGCAGCGAAGACATTAAATGAAAAGACTAATTATGAAAAAAGTTGCAAGTGGGTTTTTGACTGCGCGCTCCTTCTCATAATGGAGACCGAAAAATTGAAAATGAATGGGACCGCGTTCTCAAGTACGCATTTCTCTCAAAAAATTCTCTTTTTGGTGGCAGCGGAGGTTAATACGCATATTTGTTTTGAACTCATGCAATTTTGCCATTTTATTTGAAAATTCCTTGTTTAGAAATCAATCATCTACTTCTACAAGATCAATACAAAATGCTCACTGTGCATTGGGTAATTATTAGTTGCAACAAAAAATAAAATTTCTGAGAGAATCACCAATTTTCAAGTGCATGTTCTTTCATGCTTATGAGGTATTTTTCAAATAAATTCGGTCATCTGGTGAAGCAGGTAGGTGACAAGCTCAAATAAATGCTACCTCCATTTTGGATGCCCAAATATCCACACTGGATAGTGTTTACAGCTCATGAGTTCCATTTGCAGTGCGCTATCGGGTTGTTAGTCCCTCCCGTCATGCTTGCGTTTATATGGTTTACAGGGAGCAGCTTTTGGCTATAACCTGTTTGGCCACTGATAATCAACGCTCTTGGATTCTGGTTGGTGTGATCATAATCTGCGTTGCGTTGTGTTCTGTATCTCTTACAGTCAGTTCGTGACTCGTATTGCGTCGTTGTAGGTTTCTATGTGTATGCAAGAACAAAGAAAAGGAATACCCGCCAAGCAACGCATTGAAGATGTCATTTCGAATGGGGATGAAACGTTTGCAAACCAACTGTCAAGCTCGGCGAACAGATCAACAGCCACCTGACCAATTACCAATTCATGCGCCCGAGCTACCAATATTCAAACAAATTATCATGGGTTACAGTTTATCCATTTCATACAAGCAGAAACTTTTTATCTTATGAAAAGTCACAGAAATCCATGGATTGCTGAATTGTAAAATGGGGCGAGATTAGTTGAGTTAGTATAGTTTTCCATATTAGACGAGATAACTGCTGCTAAGCCCACCACTTGTTTTAAGCATCCGTCTATGTCTCTGCCATTTTGTCGGAAGCCCACTATAGTTATTTTTTAGAAATAATCTCTTCACTGTCATCGCAGCTATATCGCTGATCCCTATCTGCGTTGAGAAGCAAAGCAGAAATGTTAATAAAAAACCTAAAAAATATGGTCAATGTTCCCCCCGTAAATTTACTGACTTGATTATGACCGATAGTTTGTCTAAACTGATGAATATTAATTCCAAACATTTCAAAAGCGAAATTGCGTTCGCTATGATGAGATTTTGAGGCAATACTTTGTACACGCCACCGAATTCACATACAGTTTATGTCGTTTTGGCACGTTTGCATTCGGCTACACATAAGCCGCGCTTATCTGGGTGGTCTACTTGCAATCAGATGTGGATTAAGGTGCGAAATTGTTAAACTCTGGGGTCAGCGCGTGTGATGTGAGCTAAAGTTCGTTTGGCTTGGTTATCTTTACTCTACTCCATTTCTATAGCATGCGTGGATCTGGTGTGTGCACTTACTCAGGTAGATTACAGAATGCCTACGGATTAAAATCTGGCAGTTCTTAATTTCTAATGGTGTCATGTATTTGAGATACCTCATATATGACACCATTTTGATGAATTATTCTGAACACACCGAGAGCGCCTGTTACGGACTTTGCAATACGCAATACTTCAAGAAAAGTGGAAACAACTAGAAGGATCTGAACGCAAGTGGATTTGCTGGCTATCTCCAACGAAAGCAACATCTTGTCGGGTTTGGGAGTCTAGATAGAAGTTTTGCCAATCTAACTGTTGTGAATTATGCCTGATTATTCCGTACAGAGCCAAAACACTATTATTTGAAAATCCAAACATGCTTTTGAGACCCATTCATCTCAGGTCCTCAGGCATAAATTTTGCTCAGAAAACATTCGAAATAGAAGTACTTGTGAAAACAATCCTAAGTTCAAATCCAGTGATCAACAGAATATCAGTGGTACAACCAAGGTGGATTATTTTGAGTGGTGATCTATCAGAAATATGACCTAAATCTAAGTGAAAATTGTCTTGGACGCAAACTTCCAATAAAACAAAATCCCAATGGTTCCTAGCAGCTGTAGTTATTGTATAAGCCATCGTACCCCTCACTCAAAGCAACAAGCCTTCGTTAAAGATTTCAGTGTGTCTCAATTTTCTGGTTGGTTAATGGATGATAATTCAAAACCACTGGTCATCCATTTTATAACACAGTGTGCATTTTGTGACAATCTTGCTGGAAGAACCTATCCAAGCTTCACTTTCTGGTGCTGAAATGGTGCTTAGTTTTAACAACACCAGCTCGCCACATTTACTACATTGCCACCCAAATCAAATGTCTTGATTTTGTACAACAAATCTGTCATTACTGAAAGTCCTGGTTATTGTTCGAGGGGTCTGGTCACTAAAGTAAGTTTACTACTCCCCTACGCCATTAAGGAAAGGAATTTTCTATATCAAACGACTGACAGCTTTTTCGTGTGGTACTGCATAAAGTCCCGGACTGTTCTTTTTCTTGATATTTGATTGCTTCTCCAGGCACCCTACTTCTAGCTGGGAGCTAACAGTAGAAAAAACAGCTTCCAGGTAATGTCAGTTTGAACGATAACTATGAGGTGAGAACTGTTTCCTTGTTCTGCGATACAGGCAGAAAAGCTAACTTTTATTAATCACGAGGTAAAAACGCTGGTCATTATTGAATGACCTTGCACCTTATCTGGATTTTTTTGTTATCACAATACATGTTCTATTAACCTCTTTCAAGTAAAGCGCGCGCGTAAACGTTAATCGTTCAAGCATTTATACTTTTCTTCCACTTTTGCAAAAACGTTTACGGAGAAAAATGCTTTCTAGGTATAATATCTAGGTGGAAAAACAATGTTGTTGCAACCCGGTGACAGAACGCGCACAATGTTCGGTCAGTTAACTCTCTTTGTGGCTTCATGGCTTTGTGGAAAGGTGTAATTGGAGCTGTGGTTCACAAAATTGAATGCGGACTTCATTTTTCAATGTTTTTGAAAGAACTCTTTGTGCAGCTAACCATGCTTACTCTAAAGACGGATCAAAAACATGCACAAAGAATTGTTAGAATAACACAAATGTTGCATAAACTATTCACTCCAATATCTCTCCGACCCAGTGACCCAATAAATAAACTCAAAGGGTACTTGACTTATTTACAGTTTCCAGTTCATCCTTCCACTGGCTCTAATCTCCTACCAGTCGTCATGATGATCCGATAAAGTCCATAAATGTGGTGCTAGTAAGAAACTTACACTCAGCAGTGTTTTTGACTCTCGTGACCGTGCAAACGGACCATCCGTAATCCACAAACAACTACAAAATTCCAGACTGGACCGAATAGGATAAGATCGTTACTTATTGTGTATGGGAGTTACGTTAAACCTCTTGAGAGAATTTTTAAACTTTCTGCGTACGCAGCCACTCCCCAGCCTACTTCATTCCCAGTATGATAGTGTATTGGACGTCTATAAAAGCTTAACCGCGTCAACTGCGGTCGTTTGAAGGATGTAGAAAAGATCATCAATAGGCGTTGGCTGAAACAGTCTTGTGAGGCGTGCCATCCTAACGCGTAATATTATTGCTACACAGTATTCATCATTTCAAGCAAGAAAAATAGAACTGGCGGCAACAAGGTATTTGGGTGCGTTCTAAGCAAACCAGATGATATGCAAAAACTGCGATTCCCAAAATATTCAACAGTGAGCGCAGTTGGAAACAATAAACTTCACCGACCAATTTAAACAGGGTTATATGAACAATAAGGTTGTGAAATGAATACATTTCGTTCCATATCTGACGGCATAAAACGTACGGATGACATATTTCTCACAGAACCATATGTTTGCTTGGTTTTTGCTCGCCAGCTGACCGAAGCTGTGCTCCTTTGAACAATTATTGTGCATCACCATTCTTCATATCCTCATTCTTAAAATACCGTTTTGCTATAAACCAACAACGCTAAAATTTTATTCAGGGTGCTAGTTTGGAGTCATATCGCTCAGAAGGGTCAATTAAACTCAGTTTTATATCCAAACATTAAAAGTTGATAATGCGATAACTTATGCATCACCATAGAGTTAACACATGGAGCCCATCTTTATGGCATCAAACCCTAGGTGTTGAACACTGATGTCATGCTGTCATTGGTGGTGGAATGATCTACACCATCACCCACCAAAAGTTAAGTTTGCAGAAGCTGCCACACTCCATTTAAATCTCTTTGAAACATCTAGATTCTCCATCTTTTGGGCCTGTAAGGTGAGTCTGTTTGCTGCACGCAAGAGCTCGCTTTCAATCACTGACAATACGGTCCCTTAAGTTGCGTGGCCAGAAACCGTTTACACCAAACAATACACTGAATTCTTAGGCTCTTGTTAGACAGAGAACATATGTTGTGTTGGTATCCGCTCTAAGTCATGGAGCTAGCTGGTCATAAAGCTCGCAAACATTTGCTCGGAGGGAACTGCGATCAAGTGACTTCTTTTCACCGAAAGGCACGCCGATTTGAATAACAGTCAGAATCAAGGTAAAACAAAAGTGCATTTTCCCCGGCGTTCCTTCCAGTACCAAATTCTCAATCCAGTACAAAGGTAGGCCAAGTCATGCACATGGGCTATGCCACTGCTGAGAGTAAAAACTCCGGTACGAGTTTTATCTACTAGTCCTAATTGTTGCCAGATAATATGCAGTTACATTAATGAGTATAACATTTGAACTGACAGATACTGACAGGATGACATGCTTAGAAAATGCAGTACCTCCTCACGTGATCGAATTTACCGGTTTCAAGGAACAAATCATCTGCAGACTGGACACAGGGGTATGTGCACAAAGCGAATGACCACGCAGTGAAGCTCCTTGAAACCAAACTAGTCAGTCGAACACTTTGCTGGGCAAACCATAGATGTGAAGCTGAGACAGTCTTGGTTGTATCTACTTTCAGCACTAAGTATTATGTGAACTGCATCCTAATGACTGTCTTACGCTTTCAAACGGAAGGGGCTCTTGCAAACTGACCAGATTTTATGTTTTTTTTAGTGTTTCAACAAAGCTCCGACATATTTTGCTGCCGTTTCGGTCCCATTTAGCTAATCAGTAGCTAATCAGTATCTTTGTGATGAGATTCGCGCGTTTGTATCTAGAATGGAAGGCCAACATGTAACTGGTGCTCCAGCAACTTAGGCTGCATTCATCTGAAATATTAATCCTGCATAGTTATTCAGGTTCATAGATTTGGCTGCTTTGCCCAAAACTTCATAAACTGATTGTTTGAGTCGTATCCGATCACTAGTAAAGACTGAGGTAAGTTTTCTTCTTTTAGTGTATAATACGCAGATTATGACCAGTTAATAATTTTCGTATCCGAGCGGGTACTCTTTGTCCCAATTCAATGTTTTATTTATTTTGATGTTTCCTTGGTACTAACTGAAACGATTTCGTTTCACTTTTCATTTCAATCAAACAGACATTCGACACTTCTCCACTAAAATTCTGCCAACATCGGATAGCCCGGTCAACCTTCAAAATGCTGTAAATTTTTTCCACAAAAGACTGCAATCTTTCGTTTTGAGAGGAGCAAACATTCCTCTATTGACAAATCTGAGCAATAATTTACCGATCAGAATTTCAATGTCCCACAAAGTGTACCATTATCTACCCCTGTTTGAAGTTGTTTGTGCCCACGGCCCACAGTTTAATACACACGTCAGAACAAGTTCCGATCATAGATGTTTATTTCTACCATCAAGTAAAGTTGGCAAACAACGATATTATTATTTGCTGTCTCTTGATTACATCTGAAGAGTGCAGACACCAACCCGTTAAACTTCACTATAGTACCATCCTCAGTTCTTTGCGGAGGATGCATTTGTTTATGGGCATACCATTGCCAGCCTAATAAAAGTTCTGCTAACAGAAACCCAATAACGAATCATCTATTCTATTCGCGGCTACATTATGCAAATCCGATGAAGGAATTAAAAAAACGCCCGGGCATACAAAAATAAAACCTCGGAATCACAATAACAACACCAAGGCGGACAAATCAGCAGTACTCGAGGGGAATTTTTTCACGACTTCCTCAAATAATTGGGAAACCATGTTTGGCATATTTCAGTGAGTACCGAATTGTAAGCGAAAAAGTGCACACAAACCGAAACAACGGCTTTACAAAGACGGATAAACACATAAAGGGCTGGTTTGGCTGACTCTTTTCAACTTTCTGGCATACGAAGTTTGCACTAAATTGCAGCTGAGGGGTTAGTGGAAGAGGGAATGTTTGCTTCTTGTTTACGGGAGGTTGAAGAAACTTCCAAAGTTAACAAAATAGTGTGACGGCAATACTTGAGTAACTGTTTTATCGATTTATGGAGGTTAGTGTCACAGATTACCAAGCGTTCTATTGAACTGCATACCAAATTTGTTATTTGGCATTTATCTGCTTGCTGATTTTAGCCAGCCCTTGCCTCCATAAGACCGAGATCCACATAGGTCGGCCCGTTAGTGAACTGATCAGTTATGTTAGCACCGGATAACTAAACCATTTTCGATTTTTCATAATGTCCAACGATTTGTGAGATACACGATAAGCGTCTCATTTGTGTTAAGTCAGTTCATCCTGGTAAAGTTTCAGTTTTAAATCGACGTTGCGAAGTGTACTAATAAACTAATGAATAGACGCCCAGAAACATCAGCGGGAGAGTGATCAGGATTGTTGGCGACTACGAGGACAGAGCATGGACCTTTGAAAACGATATTAGTGGGGTGCTATGGAGTAAGAAACAGGTTGGTAAGCGCGGTTCCGGGCACCCATCGAACCCCTATGGCAATTCCTAGATTTTACAGTCGTTCTCAGTCGGATACTACAACGTCGCAATTTAGGTAGTAATATGATATTTGTTTATATCGACAACATTGTCATGGCATTTATTTTATCAACTAGTGATATCGAAGGAGTGGTTTAACCAATATTTTCAGTTCAGTGATGATGATGGCTCCTTTATTCGCCTTAATCATAGTCTTATGTCAAGCACCATATGTTGGCTCCATACCAAACGGTTTGTCTGTGTGAATTCACTGACATGGTTTCTCTTTATTGACTCAAAGGGGTTGCATAGAAAGCTCGAAAGTCGTAGATTTACAACCAGCTGAAACCGTTCATGTGGTAAATAATGGCTAAGCACTTTGCATTGTTTATACGGTAGAAATAAATCGGTCACATGCTGCAACATTCGGCTGTTATCTGTGAGTGAGGCAACCACTAACAGCCTGCGCACTCTTGACCTCTGTACTCAAGAAGAATTCATGTGAAATTTGAACACTTACTGGGCCCCTCCGCATCCAGTGCAAGGGTTTGGCAGTTGGATTGTCGTTTGAGGTAAAGTTCTGGTGGGATACCGAAAATGGTAGCCGTATGAACGGTAAGCTTGATAAATCATGGCTTAAAAATAGTTAGGATCTGCATAAGGACAGGTATCTGGTTAGATGGAGCTTGTATTCTAGATCTTAGTAACTGTGTGAATATCTGAATCGGCCAAAAGCTGGTTAGACCATTAGTCTCACAGGATGATTTAAAATGATTTAATAAATAACCCACCTGTTGTAAAACATCTGGTTTGTGAGCGGTATGTAGTGAACTTCGTCGGCCATATTTTCCTTGCTGCCACACAACCTATTCCAGTTTAGCTGATGCTTAATTAGTGAAGCGATGGTCGATATCAGAATTTGACAACGCCAGTCGCAGATTAGACTCACCCGTTTTGAAAGTGCATGGTGCTGTCTCCGGGATTTCCTTGAAAGCATTTACTCAGAAAATCATATTACATGAGATTTTTTACTAATGAGTCTTACAAATCCAAACAATCATGAAACTGATTCGAGTTAAACTTATTTTGCTATGGTCGATGGCCTGACTATGTTATTTTGCATTCATGTTAAGAGGCCTACAGGAAACTTTGAACGCTTCAGAAAGATCACGACTGTCCTACTGTATTATTCGCCAACAACCTAACAACCACTGTGCCGACGACGAAGAATAACACAAGTACACACAAAGAATTTTATATTCATGCCTATGGTAGAAATCAGATGAGTTTATAAAAATTATCTGGTGACTGAGGTTAATTGATTCTATTATGTTGCAATTGAAATGGCAAACCAGTGCGGTCAAATTACCCCGTTAGTTATTTTATGTTAGGTGTCCAAGCTGTTAGTTACTTATTCCATGGTATCGTCCAGTAGGAATGTACTGCGGCAAGCGGGACACGACAAGGCAATCGAACACATGATATACAGAGCGTATGACTGAACTAGCGTATTTGTTGTAGACGAATTAATTATTCACGTGAATTAGCAAGTGATTTAAAAAAATAGCCAATCTGATGTCCCAATGATAAAGGTACAATGCTTTGAGGGCATCCATGGTAAAGCGAGATAATCCTCTTTTGTCAGCAAAGCTTAATGTCGCTAGCCGTCATCGACAAGTCAATGTCAAGCCCAGATGTGTCCGATGTTTGAGGTCTTTGGAGGTTAGAGCATCCAGTTTTCCAGAGTTACTGGACTTACACATGTCTCACCCATCAGTACAAGTGAACCCACCCACCATCTCCGGAAGTTATGAGGCGCTGACCAGCTTCGCTGATGCTTAGGTCCAGGTTTGCAACATCACTGTGTTTTAAAGGTTCCAGGGCCGTACCAAATCGCTCGCCAATTCTATTTGAATCATTTAGTTTGGCGTTTATCCACAATACCTTTCACATCAAGCCTATCTTTAGGACTTTACCAGGAATGATGCCTCACTCCGGGATAGAAGATGTATTGGACGTTTCCATGATGCTTATTCCGAGCGAGAAAAAAGGAGTTAAGACAAAAGAGCAAAGTCTCGATGGAAGTGAGGAATCGGCATGATACCATCCGCAAACCTTCACGATTCTCGAGGGGGGGCACCCTAGTAAAAGAAGCGATAAAGTGTGATAAATTTGTTCAGAACGCTTTTGAAAGAGGAACCTTGCCACAAAGCGGGATGACAGAGTAAGTCAAATGTTGCGCATAGACTTAAGAATTGCTACGCATTGCTCTAATTGTGAAGCCAAGTTTCTGTTGATGAGAGACTTAAGTGTAACCCTGAAAAGATTCCTCGGTTGTGTCACTTCAACTAAATTAGCTTTGCAAAAACCCTCTTAAGCCTCGGCTAGTATGACTTTTGTGATATTGCAGTGCATCTTACTGGTAGAAAATATCGTCCTCAAGGTTGCAAAAGGCCTCTTTACGTCGCATGAACGGTTTTGTCCTCATCATGTAGACGATGTTTCCGGGGACATAGCTACCTTTTGTTCTATCTGAGCACCTAGCTGTTACCATTTAGCAAATTTCACAGATTTGCAAACCAATTTCAGTTTGACCGACTTCACAGAATCCCAGTTAAATCTCTTGTTCAGGAAAATACTGCAACGTAAATAGAATGTCAGCGATATTTTTGCAGTATATACAGTTTAAGCATACCACAGACGAGAGATTCAAATTGGATTAAGTTGGAACTTCTGCTAAACGCAAAATAGGTTGCAAATAAGTGTGTTTTTCTTCTTTGCTGTTCAAGCAGAACACCCACCACACAATGATGCACTAACAAAATCCTGGGGGTACCTGAATCATTTATTGGTCTGAATTCTTTGAACAACGTAAAGAAACCTGCAGCCAGCAATCAAAGAACACTTTGATTAGCTCTACAAATTCTGTACCCGAATTTCTGTGTCGATAAAAAACAGCCTCCCTTACTGTCACAGGCAAAAAAAACGGGAATAACTCATTGCTTAATTTGCCAAAGTACGCTTGAAATGTTAATAAGAAATCATGACTCTACCGCTCGATGGATGGAAATCGGACTGATTTGACTTTATGGTGTGTTTGTTCCTAACAATATACTGTGCCCACAACACGGTTGATATTATACTATGTGCAACTTGTAAGGTTATAAATAAATCACTATTTTAGGTCGAAAGTAAGTCGAAACACGCGAAAGGATGTGAACATCCGCATAAGAATTAGACGTTCTTTGAAGGAAACCCTGAAATGATCAGAGGTAGTATTGCGAATCGTTATATCCGAAAAGTTTACTACTCAACTGGATTATTTACTAAATGTAATTACAATGCAATGTAATGTAATGGAATGGAATATATCTGTGGGACACTCTGTTGTGATAACTTTCCTCCTTCCTTCTTCAATTTCAATAAACGCTTGTTGAAGCCGAACAAAACATCAGAATACAGAAAAAATGAGGTCCCTTTACCGCTTTCACACACTTTGCAGAGGTTTGCATTAATGAGTTCAGGAACAGGCAGCTGTCAGAGCTGCCGGAAAAGACGATTTTAGTTTAAGCGTCAGCTACCTGCGTGCTCATCGAAAAGTTTAACTAGCAATCTACATTACTTAAGGAACTGTGGATAAAAGCAAACGATAGATGACCATTGTAAGCTCAAGTAGAAAGATTCCCACAGATGACTTCTCAAATCTCTCAAGTTGGCAATTGTACTGCCATAATTTAATTTGTACGTTTCTTACCTAGCTTTTAAGTCCCACTCCTATACCAGCAGGTCCCACTAAGAACAACTATCTCTCAACTGGTGCCGCGTCAATCTGATTCTTTGAGTTTATCCAAACCTACACTTTTGAGATACAACTAATCATGAATGTACACTCAAGTCAACTATAGAGTTCACTTTAGCTGACTTTACTCACCTTAGCTGCAAAATTCCTGAGCGTTTCTGCACTGTATGACTATGTTTTCTAACATAAACAAGAATTTTGTTTAAGCCTCGAGAGGAAGTGTTTCTCGCGGTTTGTAGAATCCATGAGATGGCTTTTATCGGGACACCGACTTCCTGCTGCAGTCTTCTATTAGGCAAGGAAAACTATTCACGGGCGACAAACATTTGTTGTTTTATAAACTGATTTAAAAAGCTAAATACTCCAATAATGGACCGTATCCCAGAAGTTAGCACAAGTAGTCAGTCGCTCACATGTCCCCAAAAAACATTGTTTTGTCACGCTTCCTGGACTGAAAACGTTGTCCGTAATAAACAAGAGCGTTCGGCGAAATAGAAGGACTGAACGTTCATAACAAAAAAGTGTATACTTTCAAAACACATGTAACAGAATCTCTAGTGCTTCGGTCGACACTGTACCGAATGCTTACATCTCTTTTCTCCAATCAATTTTCCGTGCAAGATCACAAACAACTAGGTTACGCTGCATGCTTTTCAGGCCGAATCAAGTGTCACCTGTCCACCCCGAGCCCCACGTATTTTCATTGCCTAAACGTCCAGAAGTGTTTTATTTACGACCTGTTTGTTAAGACGCCATTAAACAAATCGGTCCAAACCAATCGGATAAACAATGCGATATGAAGAATGACAACCAACCTGGAGATGTCTTCGTGGTCCATTTTTTAGCGTTAGGGATATCATTACTTTAAAAGAAAGTCCTATACACTTAAATCCTTACACTCAAATCGATATATATCATTAATCAAACCGGGGCTGGACCAGCTTTGTTCAAGAATATCTGAATACTATAATATCGATTCCACAGTGAATCCTGAGACATCCATCAGTTTTTCGTGTGTGTAGAACCTGCAATAATAAAGGACAGAATCATAAGTCCCATCCTTCCTGCACTGTTCCGCATAACCGACGCCATTCAAAAAAGCCCTGTTATTATCACACAACAAGATGAAAACTATCTATACGGTTTTAAGAATCTGAAAAGGTCGGTTGATGAATAGATCTATTGGTTTTTAAAGCGAAGCGTTTAATTTAAAGCTAAAATCGGTCTTGCTGGTATCTTGATTCTTTACGGTCAGTATCGAAATTAGTGGTCTTCCCATGGGATGATCGCGCTTCTGTGAGTAGGCGCACCGAAATCAGCTAGGTGTTTACGTCTAATAAGGCTTTCAAGGTAAGTATTTGTAGGCAACTAGTTGAGAGTGCCACCTGGAGTTGAGCCGATTTATGTAGCTATCTGTTCGGGATTTTGCGCATATATCTACATTATTCGCCAAGTGCAGACATCGACTTGATGGAATGTTGCAAACCAACACAAAAGTGGCGGCCGTTAGCCTCACGTATAACTCTGTCCATTGCGACAGGATGAACGCAAATTCGCAAACTTGATCGTCTTAACGCTAAAATGAGAGGCCCAAAAATGAGGGGTTTAACTGAGGGGAGGGTGTTCAAGTGATGGTTGACGGATGATAATCAAGATCTGAAAAAAGGGGGTTGGAAACAAGCGTTTTGTCAGGGTAATACTAAAGTCGACGGAGATGAAGAGTCTAAATTTCAACGAAGGTTTCTATTGAAATGTTCGGGATCTCCATAATTTTGTATATTTTCTACAACGTTCTATAGGATGGATTGGGTATAAATGTTTCGTTGTGCGGTTTACGCATAAATTTCCATATGTTTAGGAAATTAATTGCAGCCAATCTCCAACGGCCTGCAAGGCCACCTACTGAATGCAACGTAATGAAGGAAAAACTCGGTAGTATCTGCTATTTTAGCACAAAAATCGAAAAAAATTAGGATGTTTACGAAAGATGCGAGCAAAATCGAACAGATTACAAAATACCTAAGTGAAACATGGTCTATTTTCATCTAGAAGTTAGCCAATCAGTGAAGAACATTTGGTAATGCTTTTGGAGGGTAGCTTGTTTTTCATTTGCAAGTTTTGACGAAAAGTGACTGGGATGATTTTTCATTCACTTTCCCAAAACAGCCTTTTGATGATTTTTGTTGTTGCCAGATTTCCTGGACTTAAATTTTTTATATGTTAATTAACTGTGTGCCCATCTCCGTGTCCCCTGAGGCACTGTATGAAGTTCTATCATCTGTTCGTCAAGCCGATTTCATCCATACACGCTGCATTTCCCATGCTTTTTAATTCGTCAAAACATACGCGACGTAAAGCATCGAAGGTTTAAATGAGACGACATGGCCTCCAATAATCTCGGAAGGTTTGTTCCTGCCGGTTACTCGCTCAAAATTGATTGACGGTAAACATTAGCAGATTTATCAGACAAGAGTGGGCCGAGTTCATATTGGTACCATGCGGCCCTACCATTGAAGGTCACAATGTCCCTACAGCAACATATTTGGAACTCGAGACAATGTGCCGAAACCATACAATTATCATGTACTTCACACAGTACACACATAAAGTAGACTAAACCCATCTAACAATTATGGTTTTAAATACTGACCTCCAACGCCCATGACTGATAACCATTAAAATGAGCCTTACCATGCAGAAGGTAAGTTCTAGCCAGAGGTGTTCAGTCCAAGTATGAGTCCCAGATCCTGTCGTTCGCCATTAGCGCTCGTGTTATGTCTTTTTGTCGCAGACTATATGACACAATTACAGACTTGGTTGATTAATGCTCTTTGACCTATCCGACTCAAAATCATCAACAGCGACAAAGCAAACGCAAAACCTACTGTGAGCTGTCATGGGACATTGAGTGTAGTTCACCTCAGTTAAGAATAGAAGGAATCTGGAGGAGTGTAGAGGTAGTTATGAATGATATGAAAGATGTCGATCAGGAAGAAGCTTTGTAAACCTGCACATACCAACGAATGCAAGTGAATACATCTGTACATCATATCTGGATGCGAAACAACTGGGATACAGACCAGCATTCTGGACCTAGTGTTTTTAAGCTCACTTCATGGAATTCTTAGTCATACGCATTACATCAGCCGACGCCTCAGAACTAAATGAGTATTTTCAGATACTCGAGTTGGCCTATCACGGACAACCCATCCAAACAATTCTCCGACATCACTTCGGAAACTGAGACAATAATTTCGATGTCAGCGTTTTGGAATAATCAGTAGGTATTCCAACCACCTTTACAGATGAGTTTCAATTTCTGAACTAGCAATGATGAGTTTCTGCCGAGTAATCGAGTACGCATGGTTTCATTGCAGACATTTTACAGCTAGGTTTTTTCTGCTATGCTGTGGAAACGCCGGTGATGAATTATCTGAGACGTCTGAAATGTAGAGCGCGAGCGCACATCGATGGCATCAGTGACCAGTTTTGGATCAACAATCATACAGTCCAAGTAACTGTCGGAATGAACCACCACGCATGTTGACTCTTCGTACAGGCTGGTAAAACAAAGCACCCAATATTGTAGGAACTTTTATACATGGCGGAGTATGAGACCAAGCGACAGCCAGCTATCTTCGACTTGGTTTAAAAGTAGTTCACATCAAGTTCCACTTCACACCTATCTGTTTAATGGTTCTGGAGCTTGATTCCGCGCAATCATCAGTTGACAGATTCAGGTACGTGCAAGTCATCTTCTAGATCAGCCACTCATAAAAACCCGTCTATGTGCCTCAAGTAAATACTTTCGGATTATTTCAGGATGTATACAATACCGAAGTTGCGGATTTGTTCGTTAGCCTGCCAGTATTTTAATGACATAGGCTTATTTAGCATATTGAATCTGTGAGACCGTTTTTTCAAAATTTGTCTCTGACCCTAACGCTCGAGGTAGAAGCTTAAGTTGCTTAAGATAACATCGAATTGATTTGCAAATGACTTCGAACTTCCTAATTTACGTTTGCACACAAATACATAATCAAATTCTCACAACCTCTCACACGTTTGGATTTTTCAGAGTGAATGTCCAGTAGTTCAGAGCACTGTCTTTCTACAAACTTGTTTGTATTGTCATTGAGTCGCTTGCAAACAAAATTGTTGACCACACCTTATTTGGATGAAGTGCTCCGAGTTTACGGAAATAGTGGAAGTTTTTTCTATCGCCCAAGGTACACAAGATCTTCACTGAATAGGTGTGTTTCCCGTCGTCAGTTTTCGGATAATCGGATCTATCTTGCAAGTAGTGTTGTACACACCAAAAAGCAGTATCTGCACGCCTGCGGTTGGAAGCCTCTAAGGGAATGCAATAAACCTCAGTCCTGGATCAATTAGGTGAAACCACATCCTCATCAGCGAATTCACTGGAATGACAATCTTAAGAATAATTAATCAAGCAGCGTTCAAACAAAAGAAAACGATCCGTCCATCGAAATGGCTAACAAAAGTTTGATTATAGCGAGTAAGAATGATGGACATCTGAGTAAATGTGATATCTTTATGAAAAATCGTTGCTATTCTCATTCTGAACCAGCCCGGAATGACTAACCCAATGCAAATTGTTGTTTTCCGGTGGCCTAAATGTAAGTAATAAAGCTTCCATCCGCTCACCACTATACACAAAATTTGCGTTGTGGTTAATTCTATTCAGCATGAGCCCCTCAAGGAGAATCCGAAAACCAGAAAAACATTAGGACCTCCGTGGTCTCAGATTTGTGTCTGGTTACTCAATACTGGGTGGCGTCCCCGGCAACCTCTAGCGACACCACAGACTCTTCGAGTGGTGATTTGATTTGGCTTTTGCAATAATTTATTACAGAAGATTTTTACCAGAATCAAAATGTTCAGGCTGTGGAGAAAAGATATGGTAACGATTCGAAACAAAGTCTACTGTGTTCCAACAAGTGTTACTGTTTTTCGTGCGCTTAGGATACAACTATTGTGCTCAATCATTCCACTAGGTAGCTCCTATTTCCTTTGGTACCATTGTGAGCTCATGGCTACAGCTACTTCGCTTTTGGAAGATGTCAGTATGGTCCCACGTTAACAATCATTTGACAGTCCTCTTCAGAATAAAACGGTTAATTCGCACACTAGTTATGAAGGTATTTTAGGTGTAGACGCCTGGCCTGAGAAGTGAACGCTACCCAATTTCCAACTTTCAAAGTGTATACTGAGACCAAAAATAAGACATGCGTGTGAGAGGAAGCTGAGTCACCTGGACAACAATTAACCATGCAATTTAGCTGAGAATCAAAAGCATCAGTTTTTAGTAGCATGTCGTTTTCGTTCCATGAAACTGGGCCAGCTGAATTGGTCATTTTATTTGGTGTTCATTACTGTGTAAAACCCGAGGTTGTCACAAAAACGATTATGTTCTTACGGATGGTGTAGCTTATATTGGTCACTTCTTTACTATTAGGATTTCCGAAAGACTTCCATTTAACACTCATACCTGGGGCAATTTCTAACGAACTCTCCTTTGGTCTTGTTTACATTAAATTGTGGAGGCCAATAAGAAGGACGTTGTGACCAGTACTCAGCGTACCCTCTTGTGAGGACGTTTCTTTATACTATCTCCTATAATAACAGCAGCCTAAATAACAGACGCGTACAAGCATTGCCAATCTAAACGTCCACTAGGATCAAATTGGAAGGAAAATTCCTGACGGTCGTGAAAGGAATATCAGCATTGCCTAAAAGGCATTTTGTTGCACGCAGATGTTTCCTGTGTTTTTCATGTGTATACATATATACATATACATATACATATATGCGCACAAATAATTTCTTAATACTTAGTGATAGTAAACAATATTGGTGAGAATACAAGAAGCTATAGCAAAACAGAAAAGGCATTCATTTGCCAAGGTATTTAGTGAACTCACTAAGCAAACTTTCAACTTCCACACTTGAAGATGTTTGAGTACCTAGTCACGTTTACTACAGATTGTGATGATGTCAAATTATCTGTCCGCTGGGACTCTTTTAGCCACATTATGTCTACTGCATCTAGAAAAATATATTCGCTAGAGAACTGTCGGCAGCATAGGTCGAGCCGTCCTACTTAACTTAAATATTGAATTGAAGTCAGTAATGCTCGAAGATTGAAGCAGATAGACTTGAAGAGATATTTGGCAGCTCATAGCAATATCAAATTCCGTCAGGTTTATGAAGTGGGAGCGGACGTGCATTTTAAAGCTTTGGAAAAATATTAAAAAAACTAAAAACCCCAATGCATTACCAGGAAATTTAACGACACAGAAGCTATATATATTCACATTGAATGCAAGCCTAGTGTACGCAGTTGAAACAGTCAGCTACACACGACTTCGAGGAAGCTTTTGAGACAGCCATGAACAACAAGTTGGACACATGCAGGTACAGGAGTACACACATAGTTCTCCATAGCTCTAAACCATAATGAGGTCCGTGACAGACGTTATCACCACAGGATACCGCTTGTTCGGACGTTCGGATAAACCAGAAAAATACTCCAAATTTTGTTTTTTTGACAATTACAATGAAACCGGAATATCGGCCAGTTAAGAAATGAACAAGAAATTCAAATACGGTGTGCTCAATGATAAAAAACCTGACCAACATGCCATGGAGATTGAGTTCGGATACACATTTCCTCCGTGTTCAGTAACCCAGATGATATATTTAGAAAAAAAATGCCGGCTCGTTTGTTTCAATAAATATTCACAAATCCGGTAGGGCATTCCCAGTTGTTAGATGCTAAACTACCCAGTTGGACTCTGTGGGTGGTTATACCAAAAGTTTGTCAGTTAAACGACGGTTTAGGTTTATTAGATGATGGTGTATCCATTAACCCAAATGTCATCAACGCTTGAGTTTTATTTCCATACGATTCTTAGATGAGTTTCGAAAAATCATTTTATCCTCATTTCAAAAGCAAAGGTATATAAATCTCCTCTGTATTATGAAGGTGTTTTGTGAACATATGTCTTGGTTTTGATTTTAACACCCTGTCAGCGCTTTGATACGTTCAGCTATTCGCAAGAAATTAACAACACAATTGACACATTCATGAAGAAATTATAGATGAGGTTGTATCTCAACACTCTTTGCATCGTTCAACAGAGTTCATGATGTGTGCGATGGCGAATTTATTCATCGCAACCAAGCTACACTATTGCAGTAACCTGTGAACCTCATGAAATTCTTTCGACAAAACCAATGACAGCATGGGTCTCGTAATGCATAGGTAACCCTTGGTTGACAAGGAAATACTATTGTCCAACAAAAGGGTAAAGCGGACTGTTTGCGACAAATTCTGGTCGTGTTGCTGCCACAGTGCGGTGGATGTCACGAAAGTGAGGATGAATTCGAAGAAATAGACTGAGTTCCTTGAAGAGCTGGCACAAAATATCGAGACAATGTGTGCTTTTAGAGCAAAACCAGAGTTTGAATGACAGCATAAACTATTTCTATACGGAACCAAGATGACACTAGACAATCAAAAATGTGCCAACATCCATCCTTGTGATGTCTTCGATACCGTCTACATTCAGCAACGATACTCAATTTTCATACTAAACGGTACCATTTAACTTGAATAAATGAAGAGCTGTTTGAATGAATAAAACCCGGGAAAAAGATATCCCCAAGTAAGTAAATCTGTAAATACACCAAAAATGACACCTTGCAGTAAAAACACTCCATAATTTAGGGCCATTTCAAAGGATTATTTGGATTAGAACGCCGACTGACACCCCTAATTTCCGTTTATTCATGTGGCCTTGTTGAACATGCACAGGGTATAGACTGATTCTAGCAGTCTGTTGAACCACGTCGGGTTACGCGCAAAACCCCAAAAACCAATTCTTTCAAATGGAGGTTTATCTACAAATGCGGTACTATAAGTACAATAATAAAATGATAAAGCTTTACAAACCTCAAATCGTGGGACTATGCCGGCTTCTATACACCGGTTTAGGAACTGCTAATTCCTAACTGGTCTCAAAGTCCACGCCGACTCGGAGCCATGTGTTTACAAGCTAGCCAAACCACGTGTGAACTTAAACGACACGTCCGATGACATGGTCAAAGAACGGTTTATGTTCAGGTCAAAAACAACAAGGGTGGTATAGGCACGGACCAAAATAACAAAAAAGGGGAATCGAGTTGTACAATATGAAAAATAGAAGAAAGGAATCAACACAGGGATGAATGGATTGTTTCTTCTTTGTATATTTTAAACCTCATTCAAACTACCATGTGGTACAAGTATAGCTTGCTCAAATTAACTCTTTGCAACCATGTCTGCCCATACCGCAAAATCGAAGCTAAGATATCTATCTATATCCCATTCCTACAGCACATTCCGTGGGGATCCTGCGGAGCTTTGGTCGTAGACGCCACCTCTAACTTGAGTAATTACCCATGCCCAGTTTTTTTGGCATTTCCGTAAGTATGAACTCCAGTAGATTCACAGTGTGGAAACAGACTTCTGCTAGGCTGACAAGTATTTTCACTTTTCTCATACACCCATAGAACGAACCCTTTGCGTGATCCACCGAGTGAAAAGAGGTCAGGAGTTTGGGTGTGCGCGCACCCTGCTGGTCGGATGTTCTCGCGGTATTATAAATAACAAGAGCGATTTTGCCGAGGAAATATAACACTGTAGACCAGCGACTTTACACAATAAATATAAAAACGAATTTTAAGTAAAAAATGCCGTTATATCGCAGATGCGGCAAAAGTCAACCAAGAGGAAATTTAATCGACGGAGAAATTCCAACCCAAACATTAGGGAGCAAATACCATGCTCTAAATGTACGTAGAAAACGTTTTAACTATGTTTTTTTGTGGTGTAACTGCTTCAAAACCATAACCGAAAACTGAAGCAGCGAGTTTTGAATTATTTGCTACAAACTCAGTCTACTCAACTTTCAATATCTTGATAACACTCGTTGTCCTAATGGAACGAATTTGATGAATGTTCCGATTATCGGCCTTATTCGTTGTTCACGAGCCCGAAGTGAATGTCAAGTTGTCAGAACTGGCTCGGTCCACACGCGATATTTACCGTCCACTGTTGTTGGCAAACTGTATACACTACTATGTGATACCGAAAACTCATCAAAACCGCACGGTTCCGCACGCAAACGTTGTGGCCTTATTTATCACAGTATCATCACGTATTGTAACACAAACCGGCTACAGACAAACATACGCCGTGGGCCTTTAGGGTTACAAAATCATCGGGAAATTTTTGGACTTGGAAAGAATCCCGCTCGACAACTTATGTCTCGAATGCTGGTCTGTTTCTGGTACACTTTAACGATCACCACAGGGAAAGAAAAAAGTAGATTTTTGTCTGATTACACATTTAGACAATTTGCAGTGTGCACAAACAGACCGGCAGCCTCGAAGCTCCAAGGAAACTAGTCTGAAACTGCTAATCATACATTTTATTTCCCTAGCGTTCTGCATCAATTCGGTTAGTCCAGTAAGGACAAAAGATCTCATTTGGATGTGATTTAGTCTCCTATTTCTCGTTCGCTAAGTCTACGCAGTTACTGGCAATTTTCCCCACCGTCAAATACATAGCTCCAAATGGTTGCCACACTAAACAAAAAGAAACAATTATACTCAATGACTTGGTCGGGCCACCATCTTAAACGAGTGGCTCACATCTCCTCATTCTACCTATCCTCTGTGGATTAAACCACATCACATGAAGCGCTGTGTTTTTTTAGACAGCTCAAACCTCTGGAAAAGAAATGACCTAGACGAATACATCAGTTCACTCTGCAGAGAGGTATGTAGGACCGTGGTAGTTCAAAAACTCCTGTGTAGTTACTTCTTCTTAAGTAACACAAGCCCAAACTCAATCGACTAATTTTAATCGCAATATCTTTATGTCAAATATATGGTACGACGGAGCGGCGAGGTAAAAAGCATGAGCAGATATCAACACTATCAGTCCGGCGATCGGCAGTGCTGAGCAACTGTGGCTATGAAGCGATTTCTGTCACATTTACCTTCCTTTGTTTTTTTGTGGAACACACTGTCCAGTAAGCAAGTATGCAATAATTTTTAAAGGCGGCCTTTTAGGACCAGTCAATCCCAACTCAACCTTTCAAACGAAAATATGAATTATCTGAAGCACTATTAGACTTCTTGACACTCACCACCGACAGATTTTTTTAAGAAAGCGCACCGGTTCTTCAGTTTTGTGCACGTTATAATGGCTGATTCAAATGGGGCCAAATACAACTTGTAGTTTGCAGCAGTTTCTAGGATTTCCCAAATACCAGCTCGGAAACACTTCTAAAAGTAATAGATCAGGCATTCGCCGCCAGAATCTAAGCTACTCTTGCTTGGACTTTCACACCTGCTGCTAACCCCTACATCCAGCAATCTCAGCGACCGGACATATAAGGCGGCCTCTAATTTCGAAATATTAATTAGGGTTATCATTTTATTTGCTACCGTGAAATTTTTCTCTCCGGTTGGCGTTTCGTTTTTGACTATAAACGTCTCATACTTGTACTACTGTTTTTACAGTGGGGTAGGGAAAAATTGCGGTAGAATTTTTTTATAAAAATTCAGTAAGCAGAGGCCGTTTCGTTGTATGAGTTTTACATGATGTTTGCTAACTTATTATGCACCGGTAATATTTCATCAACATTGAACTGAACCTATTTTCCTTGTAGTGGGTCACAGTAAATATGCAAGGTAAGAATCACAAAAGCCTTGCTGATAAACCTCAGCAGGTAAAATATTTAATGATCCCGTGAAAGAGGTGCATATAATTTTGGCAAGCCATAATGTGTTAGGTTTTGATTTAACTCACAACTTACACAAATCCAGATCCAGCCGACTCTTACAGTTGACGTAATGTTAGGCATCCGAGTGACAACTGCTGTTACAATTACGAAATCTTTTCTATGAAACGATTGTCAAATCATCGACGGACTAGAAAACAGAACAGCACGGATATGAGGCCATTCTACTAAAATTGAGGCCTTGCCAATGTTGGCAGTCGAACTAATTGTGATCACTCTCTGCAGCTAACCTTGATAGCCCCTTGGTTGTCGGATGCAGCCTTACTTCCTTCACCCTGATGATTGCATCTTCGAAATCCTATTCAACACCATTCTTCCGAAGGATGATCGGGACAGCATAAGTCAGTAGTTCTATTACTTCCTTGCATATAGCGTTTCATTAACAGTGGCAGGGAGACTCTCTCACTGTTCCATGTGTGTTTCGAGTGAACTACCCTCCGGAACACCGCCATTTTTGATGGACTCACTCAAGCTTGTTAAATTCTCATATCTTGTGTATTTTTCTAGTTCACCTTCTAGTTCACGGCCACGAAAGTCCCGTCGTCTTTATATCGGTTCATATTGCGGGCTGACGAAAATTAGCAGAAAGTCTTCCACTGTTCTTACGTATTTATGTTTTCTATTGGTCTTTATGACCAAACCAGTCAGGGCATCAGCTGTGATAAATTTAAGCTTTTTTACTGGTATTCTATATGTCCATTGTGCCATATTTTTGTCAAAGAGCAAAGTAGTGTTAAGCTGTTTGACTCAAGCAAGCTGGTACTGTTGCACGAAAATGAATTACGGACGTTTAAGAGTTTTGCGTCTAAATGAAAACAACAGAGTTGCGGGATACACTGGGCCTGCACAGCCTCATATGCTATGAACCGCGTAAAACGGAATGTGTGTACCAAATTATATGGAATCCTGCACCTTTTATCGAGCGCAAGAAAAAAATTTACAAGTCAGTGAAACCAAGCGGAATGGTAATTCTTTTTCCACTACTGGGCTAGTTTGACTTCAACCATAAGTAGTTTCACTTTAGCTCATTGAAAATCACCCGCGCAAAACTGATTACAGTAACCTAAAAGTAGATTTTGGAAACCCACTCCCCGAAATGTTGAAGCTCAACTTCATCCCGTCAGAGCCCAGGAGAACATATAAAGCCAGATCACTTGATCTCAACCCGATAGGATTTGCTGTTCAAAGTTAATACTCATGAATGCTATCTGTCAAAGGACCACGTAAAAACATTCAAGGTAGAAGTGATCATAAGTAACCATAATGCTTAACCCGGACATAGCATCCCATATTTTACCTTAGACAATTCAGATTACGCATTTAAACCGAACGGAGTCATGGTAGAAATATTAGACCAGCAGGATGAAGTTGTTCTGTTTCAGGGGGGCAAGGTATTATCTGTCAATGTAATGAACTTAAATTTGTTAGCGCCTGGATTTAATGGTACCCCAAAATCCCGGTAAGAAGAAAAACTCATGTATTTATTTTCAAGATATCAGCCACGGCAACATGGTTGCGGTGCTGATAAAGACTCCGCAGATTCCAGTCGTGGCAGATATTGTTGTTCGTGCTATTTTAAGATGTTGGGTACATTTATTGGTAGTTGAAATAAAAGCTTTTGGTCTATTTGCAGGAGGATGGTAGCTGCCTTGTAGACATTTCGTTACCATTGGTAAGTGGTTCATCGGATTGCGACGAAATGTCTGTAAGCTCGGTGAATACATCAACTGCCACTTGCTCAACCGAGAAGGGAAAACCGTGTAAGTGGCAGAAGATGGCGTTTAGCAAACATTAAACCCGAGAGATTCAGCCGGGTTTCAGGTGAGGCGCTCGCAAGACCAAATTAGTTTGAAAATGAGTGTATTTCGCCAATAGCACTTAGCACTTTATTGTGCCTAAAAGGTATTTTTAATGATACCCATATGACGATAAAAAATTGTGGGCATATTGAACGTTTACTCTCAATACTGACACGCTGAGTTAGGTTTCGAAGTAGAAAATATCTCAGTTTTAGACTAAGCTTACAGTAGTATGCTCGGTGAGCCAACAGCCTGGTTGGACCGGAAAATGTCTAAACTTCATCTAACTTCGCAACGTACACTACAGTCACAAAATGTTTCAAACCTTACGCCACAAAGCGAGACTAATTTTTATTGAACATATGCCGGGTGAGGAGATTGAATTTCTCGGTGCACGATGCTCAGTGAACTAGCCATCCGTCTCCGTTGATAAGTTAGAGGTTTTTTACTTTCAAAGTTTTGCCTACAATGACTCCCAAAAAACGGTGGATGCTTATGCTATTGTAACTGATCGGATCATCTACCAGTCGAAGGCTTTCCTACTTTAGGTGCACTTGTTAACTGAACAAACCGACGACTGGAAAGGCGAAAGCTAACTTGCTTAAAGGCTTCTTGGTTGTATGTTTGCTACCACAAAGTCGGATCAGTGCTCGAAAGCACACAGTCGAGTGAGGAACCATATGCCCTGAAACACCTTGGAGCAACGGTAACAAAAACAACCGAAAAATATCCTTAGCTGATTAGGAAAATTCTGCCATTTCAAATATAAATCACGGAAACACGGCCGTCCTTTGGGAATGCTTTTCAAATTCGAAAAGCACGCATGTGCTCGTGAATCAAATCCAACAGCTTTCGAAGACTGAAATTTAAAACGCACACAATTCTTCATCAATTGGGCAAAGGCCGTAAACTGGTGACATTCTCGAATTGTAAACAGTGGAGATGGAAAAAGTAGCAGAAGGAATCTGATAAGCCACTGAATAAAATCTCATGAAACAGGTCCGTGTGACTTTGATTGAGAGATTGTCAACTGCTTCTTGTGACATCTCACTACATTCTCAAGCGCTTCACGGAGCACACAATGATGCTTTTGCTTTCTTCACCTGCTACGAATCGAACATTTAAGTGCCGACCTGCCACGATAAACTGAGTATGTGGATGATACAGCATTCCGAGTTCAATAGCCTGAAGTATAGGTCTTTGGAATCGTATAATTATAGACTTAGGATTAAGTTAACCACTTGTATTTATTTCACAATTTTGGTTCCATATACTCCTGTGTGGAGCTATATAGTACATTTTGTACACAAAGGTTACTGAGCTGCCTTATTTGAGTCGCGGAATTTCCAATTAGAAAACGCAAAAATTATAAATTAAGTATATTCGGGGCATGTGGTCTAGTGAGGACACGCATGCTTGAAAACAGACACATTCTGAGTCCCTTTGCAACAATCACAGAACCACCTGATTTTAGGGGGACCATTGTCAATACTGGCCAGTGCAAACTAGAATACAGTAAGGAAACTTGTGAGTTAATGAGAAGCAATACCGACCGTTGTAATAAAAAAGCAGTGCTCCGGGCAACTGACGGTCCGTACATCTACAGGGTTTGGCTTCATCTTGAATTTGGGTGCTTTATTAGGAATGACAGATGCTTATGCTGGGATTCAGAACTGCTGGGTTTGAGATTTCCAACACGTCAACCGTAACAGCGTTTTGCAAGCTTTCCTGAAGTCCGCTTTGCAGTGATCTCACACCACATTTGCTGAGCGCCTGGTCTTCGAATGTACACTTACTGCCACACAGCAGAGGGTGAAAAAGGTAGACAGGTTGGTCCTAATTATTGGAGTTATCGTCCAAGTTGAGTTTGTTTATGCTTTTAGTGAAATCGCTCAGGTCAATTAACCACTAAAATATCCGCCTCGAATAGTGTTTTGGGCCAATGTACACCTGTTTTTTGAGCGTACTGCTAATAGATCTACTATTCCTCTCAACGGTTGGCCGTAGAAATAAGATCTGCTCTAGTCTTACTAGTACAAAACTGTGTATTTTATTTAACTGCATGTTCGCATGAAGTTTTGGAGCACTGACTCTCGAAACTAGTCTAATCATGTGATTGCCAAAAAGATGTTTTCAGCTTACAATTCGAATGCAAAATCGATCGAATACTTGGTTTCACTAAGTCAGATTGTAAGTGAAAAGATGATGAAGTCTCTGGAAGAAATCGGTAAGAACCACAAATACCAACTCACTTTTGAGACTGATAACCATCTGGTTGGTCAACAAAATAATGAAAATCGAGTTGAATGTTACCTCATATGTCTGGCGGTGGAATTCTGAATCGCGTATAAACTGCACGTTGAACTTACATTGCAGAACTAGTTGCGGTGAAATTGCTATGTTTTAAGATGTTTTTGCTTTCGTATATAGCTTATTACACAGCTCTTAAAATTAGGCACTGCTGCGGTAGAAAAACTTTTATGGACAGTCATTTTTTTCCCTTGAGGCTCCGGCTATTTACAATCTCATTGGATGAGGAGTTATGTGCACTAGACGAAATGTTCAGCAAATATATGAGGTGGCATGCACAGTCGCTTATGGTGGGGTGTGAACGGCAAGTTGGCGTGTTTACCCCAGAAGGGGGGGTACATAAGTCAATTCACTCGCCTCCAAAGGCCCGAAGTACTCTGCTACCATGAACTTCTGTTGAGTTTACCGTCTCAGACAGGCTAGAGTGACTTTACGTAAGTAGGCATATGCCATCGTTCGATTCAATGCACTAATATTATCTCCTTGATTGTAGTGTCTGTCTTTTTTATCGATGTAATGGCTATAATGGCGTGTTTAATAATAAAGTGTCTGCACTCTCCATCACGTTTTATACACCAAAGCATTGTTCGAGCTGTTAAATCTACTATGATTTACAGCACTCGTGACTCGTATGAACAATTTATCATGTTTGATTTAACCGTTATATCCTTTGGCTGAGGGTTAGTGATCGTCCTTTATTTGGATGTAAAACTTTTGGATCAACCTCTACGGTCACCTGATTGAAGCACAGAGATTTCGTCTAGGTGATTTAAACCTAATTAACGCTACTGAGTGCGTGTGTGATGAAAAATCTGTAAAGCCTAATTAACTGGCTTTGATTTGATGGTCACGGTGGAAACTACCGTGGCTTACACATATTGCAGCGCTTTAGAAGACCATTATATAGTCTGCCGATTTCTTTAGTGCAAATGTATTTTCTACATCAATAAGAAAGATAGCGTGATTTTCAAACCCGGAAACGGGTGTGTTTTTTAGCATGTGAACAACTGTTTAAGGAGCAAAAAGCGTGACTGCCTTATAATCGAAGATGATAAACATGGCTGGATAATAGAATTTAGGGGAGAAATTATTCAGTTTGCCAGGAAAATTCATCAACCATTAGCTGGACCGGTGGAACCATGGATGTGTGTAGCCAAGAAACACGATAAAATCCATCTTTATCCGACTGTGAAGGCTGAGCAACGACCCAAGAAACTTTGAAGGCTTTCGTTCTGAAACATGACCAAAACCTTTTCGTTCGTTACGTTCAAGTGGAATTCCGTTGCAACTTCAAGCGAAAGCTAGAAGGCGCCTCTTCTTGACGATAGCTGCTTAAGAATATTTGTGTTATGATCAGTTCATTTTCGTTCTGTCGACAAGGTTATCAAAGACTGCCTGTCTGCGTTCAATTAGCTGCACTGTTTCTGGAAAAGATCTGATTACTTGACGGAATGATATGTATAGCACTTGCCGTATAGAGACAAATTGTTTTGTTTCCATGTACAACAAAACAGTACATACTGATCTATTTATGAGCTGGCAGAACAAACATGTGTTCCGCGTCCTTCATTCATGGAAACATTCACACCGAATGCAACCGAAGCCGTTTTGGTCGGTTGGGCATTCATAAATCATGCTAGCACAAATACTGTGGTTATTCATACTGTCAAATTCATCATTAAGACAGAAATATGCACCATGGGTGACCTATTCGTTTGGGTGCAGCATAACTAAATATCATTTCAAGTGATGATCAGAAGGATATCAACCATCCTCTGGTGTCAGGAAGGAAGTAGTCTCATTAGGATCAGGGTTAATTACCCTTTTTTCAGTGTGATGGTTACTTTCGACAAAGTATACTACGAATCATCTGGCGCCTCCGCACCAGTTCCAACCAGTACACAGGAGAGACTCGCTGGGTTCACGTGTGAGGAAGGTGACAAGTGCTGCAAATCGAAAGCTGGCTTGGTAGCCCATCATCGAGTTCACTACAATGAAAGTTTTGGTGCGAACATGGTTGCCCAATTGACCTGCGCTGATTGTTCCCGCCTTTTTCCGACGAACATCGCCAGAACGCACAAGCAAGCTTATCTGCATGATGCAGATAAGCTTGGCCGAGTGAAGTATTCCGTTACCCGCTGGTCCCAACAAGAATCACAAACGCTCTCGCGCCTGGCTAGCAATTTATATCCATCTTGTGGCACGCAAACCGCGCTGTTCATGAGATTGGAGCGGTATTTTCCTGGTCGATTGGCTGTCAGTATCAAAACCAGGTTACGGGTGCTTAACTGGCAAACACAACAGGACGAATCATCATCTGATGGACCTGACCAAACTATCGGTCAAATGGTGGCCTACTCTTCAGAAGCCTATGATTATAGCGTCTGGTTTGAACAAAGTGTGGATTGTGCCTTGTCACTCTTGGAATCCCATGCTGACAGTTCGCTTGCTATTGCTGACCTGGCATTTGCCCGAGGTTTGCAGTCTAGCAATATGACACCGGAGCAAGTCCTGTCGCTTCTGGACATCCACGCCTCCAGAACATTTTCACACACCTGGAAAACTGTATCCCGACGCCGCTGTTAGTTAACACATCAGTACATCCCGGCCAACCGAAAGCAGACCGCCGAGCCAACTGCGCCACCATTCAGACCCTATATCACCAAAGACGGAAGGATGCAGCGTCTGCTGTGCTCGACGGGTCATGGAAGGATTTATACAAAGGTAAATGCGGCCTGCCTATGTACGCCGAGCAGTATTGGAAACAAGTGCTCTCAGCTCAAAAACACGTGGATAGCCGGCCAAGTCACGTAACAGCACCATCCAACTGGAGCTTGATCGAGCCAATCGCAGGAGAGGAAGTCGGCCTCACGATCCGTTTAATGGGCAATTCGTTCCCAGGCATGTACAAGCTCACGCCGAGGATGCCCCGCCGGTTCAATGCTAACGTACTCCCTGGGTATTTCAACTTACTTTTATTATCTGGGAGTTGTCCCCCACATCTGCGTCGTGCCTGTATTACTCTAGTTCCGAAGGTCCAAAATACGACTTAACCTGGTCAACTGAGACCGATCTCCGTGTCACCCATTCTTATCCATTTCATTCTTGCTGATCGCTGAAGTCGTAGATTGCAACTGCTTTCACTTCAGTTTGCATTTCTGCATTGAGACGGCTGTTTGGAAGCTGCATCACTGTTAAATGCCTTACTGCTCGATGAGCTGACGCGTGTCCCGTTGAAGCCGCATCAAAGAATACATATCACGAGGAACTACCTGATACCGAGGCTGACATACTCGCTCGTACTCGGCCAAGTTCACCAGAACACACTCAAATGATTGGACAACTACATCAGGCAATATATTCGTGGCTGGCTACGTCTACCGAAGGACACCCCGATCAGCTACATCCACGCCAGTGAACAACATGGGGGACTTGTTGTCCCAAACAGCAATCCAGATGCAGCGGGGAAATCTAATGGGACAGCTCCTTTCTACTCAGTGCCGAGTACTACGCAATGTGGTCAAGGATTCCGCATTTGGCAAAACTGTTCGAGATCTCACTCTTCCGACGATCCGAGTACATGGCGCATGGGTTAACACCAAGGCAGAGCTGGTGGCTGCTTGGAGTGACGAGCGTTGACGGTCGCGGTTTACGAGAGTTGGTCGCTTCGCGTCTCTCGAATCAATGGCCCATATTTCCAGAACGAGTGTTTCCTCGGTTATTTATCCGTGGTATCCAGCTCCGATGCAACCTGCTCAGGACGGGAGTGAAAAGCGATCGGCATGGTCATGGTGGCCCATGCGATCCTAATTCGTGGAAACTGTGGCCAACCGGAGAGTTTGGTGCATATTTTGCCATCCTGCTGGATCACGCATAATGCCAGATGTGCTCGTCATAACCGGGTTCCAAGTGAACTCGCAAAACGTCTCGGTCGACTGCGATACACCGTCTTGGAGGAGCTGAGATCACCTATCTCGGCGTCCTTCATCAAAGCTGACGTAATCGCTGTTCGAGATAGCCGTGCAACTGTAATAGACGTCAGCATAGTCTCGGATGGGCGTGGAGTGACAGTGTGGAATGAGAAGAAGCAGAAGAATGTTGCTGATGAATATTCCCTCGCCATAATCTCAGCCTTACATGCAATCGGTTGTGATGTCGACTTTTCGTTTCACCAACCGATGATCATCTCTTGTCGAGGGATCTGCTTTCCTCAATCCGCTAAGGCTGTTATTGGACTGGGACTTCCTAAGGTCGCAGTCAGTGACTTGTGTTTGCTTGCCACTGTGAAATCTCTGCGTACTTATGACAATTTTATGCGTGCCACATGGCGTTGAATGTACATTTTTGCCATTTAATCTCACACCAGACCCAGTATGACGGTCACTCTGTGCCTGATGTGCGAATCTTGATTTTGCTAGCGCTTGCCGTGCCTTGAAGAGCATTCACCATTGTTTGTCCTTTCTTCGGTTACTGGTCTTTAGACTCGTGTTTCCATGCCAAACGTTTTAAATACGCTGGGTTTCATTTCATCTAAATGGAGCTGTTAGTGGCATGAAATTAAATGACAGGTTTCTCTCCTTTATCTCATATTGTCTTCCGAATTTCCCTTCGCATTCGTCGCTTGCATTCACTTTTTATGTTTGTGACACGCTGTTCAAAAATAAATAACCGTAGTTCATCGCTTTCTTGTCACTAATGCCGGTTTATGTTCTTGATCACTCTTAACGAAATGTCAATAGTACGAGAGAGGTTGCAGTAGTTATGGTAGAGTTAGACGCTCTGAACTACCTCCTTATCGTGCCGACGGAAGCCAGTCTGCGCGCGTTTGGAATTCAGCAACTTCAGAAGAAACAAACCAATCAATTTGATTTACTGCTGACAATGAACAATATGACCCAGCTGCAGTCCCTTTTTCTATTTCTACCGGTGAGCAGAATGCAATTGTGAGATTCACCTATGCGAACGGTCGGAAGGGTTTTAATGATCAACCGGCCAAAGTGCGCATGGTTGACTCATATTCATGACAGTTTCGACGGTGACATGCTCAGTGTCAGGCTCAAACTCAAAGGCTTTCGAATATTTCCTGGGTAAAATGGTCACAAGTGATGCCGCTGACACCACACACAATCAAGCAGAGAAACGTTGGCTCAGTAAAAATAAATGCTGTTCACCGGTTCCATCCAAGGCTACAAATACTCCAAGATGAGTCGTTAGTCCGTTGGTCAAACAACTTCACTTTGGTCTGACCAATAAGTATAAACCACGTAACTCAGCCATATTGTTTACTGCTGGATGTACCCTGGAATCACGGTCTCTGAATTTAGCCGGCAAAGGTAAACGTCTAGTAATTGGTCAAGGTTCTCAAGCACAAAGCATGAATTCGGCGTCGTCACTGCTGACCTTTCGTTCGGCAAGGACATTTGTAAAAACGGCCTTGTCGCCGCCGGAAGCTTGAAACTGTCGAGATCAGTTTTGCACGCCCCGTGATTTTTGAAAATATCAGATAGCTGCATTATCCTTCAAGAACTTTGGCTTGCCGAAAAGCCCGTAGACTTTTGAACCAAATAAATAATGTGAACTAACTATCTTGTCATTCGCTGTGAATAGGGAGCTAATCTGAAATCGTCGGCATTACCTGCTGAAGCTGCTCACTGATGTAGGGCTTGTCCAGATGAACTGTCAGTTAATGGAAATGATCAGGCATTACTTACTTCTCAAACTGACACACATGCCCGTGCTAGGTCACGTTCAAAGCATAATTCTCAAAAGGCTCGGTAAGCAGATTGTGTAATTTGGACATAATTGGTTGCATTAATTTGTAACCATCTATTTAGAAACACCCAGTCCACTAGGTAGTGCAGCTGTCTAGTTTCCAAGTCTGGTGCAACAACTGCGACAATGGAAAACGCCGGTACAGAAGCTACTACTGATATGTCCGCGAGTACTGCGCAGTGTGGTCACTAATACTTCATTTGAGTCAGTTCTTCCCAGATTCATTTTTCCTGTCGACGTCCAATATATATGTACGATAGCACCGAAAACGATACGGAGACCGAATGGGTTGACACTGACTATTGACGGCGGTGGTTTGCGAGAGTAGGTAGATTAATGAGTTTCAAATCAACGGCTTGTTTCAAGAAGGTGTGTTCCTTTGGGTGTATATTCCAGCTGGTTTCCATTACGGGATACGATATTAAGGAAAACCAGTCCTAGTTATGGCTAAGATTCGACAACCTGTATTGGTAACTGGTCACTGAATTTAATCGACCGATAGCATTGGTTCAGTGGTGTTTATGAAACTTTGCACGACAGCTGTTCTGCAGAGCCGAGGAACAGCGACAGACGAAGTTGTCTTTTCTACAGAAGGCCTAGTATCATGGAATGTGAGGTGCTGATAAATCGCGGAAAACAGTGCCATTGATATCACGCGAGCCGGAGTTTCATGATAATGATCCTTATTGATTGCAAAGTTGGCGTTTTTGGTTCAGGAATCACCGTTTACCTCGTATTGTGTAACCAGCTTGCCTCAGTCCAACTGGAATTTTGGAAATCAAATTGAATGATTTAGACTTCTACACCACTATGGGCTCATTGTCTGTAAGTGACACATTCGTATGGTTTATCCAACACCTGTTTCAGCTTTTTTGATCTTGATTTTCATTCCTAAGGTCAAATTTGGCCTCAAATCTGGTTAGAGTAGACGCAATAATTTAAGTTTCAACGTGTGACGCCTCATTCCCACCTACTCGTTTGAATGGACGACTATCATGAAATAAGAACCCGGATAATATTATTCTTTTGCAACCTGAGCATCAGCAGCCATTTAGGAGGTTGAGGAAGGGTAAAATACTTACATTCCCTGCGACGTGGAAGAGAGGAGACCGTTTCTACACAAAATTTAAAGAAAGTACAGAACACTTCCGGCCAAATTCTCAAGATCCCTCCTACAAATTCCTGATTGCATTGGTTCAATCCCCGTCAAGTTAACCCAGATAGTTATCAAAGGACTCAATTTTTAAAGCCTGAAATGTACGGCCGAATATCACCCGATCTATGACGCTAATTTACGCAGATGCCATGAAATGCATCCACTATCAGGGCGATCGATAAGTTAAGTTGCCCTGTTAAAATAAAATTATAAGATACGCACGAGTGTATCATACAAATTGTCAGTGAATTTGATGTTGCATTGTTTCACACAGGAAATAGAAAAAACTCAAAAGATCTCTCTGCCAAATGTAGACAGGAATAATATTCCTATATCTGTGTGGCTGTCATCATCATTCACTGGATGAGACAGTTCATGAATATAAGGCCCTATTCAAGTGGAACCCTGCAGAGATCAGGACTATCACATGAGGGCAAGCTATTAACATTAATGACTATAGTGTGGTACATTTTATCAGTTTAGATAGACATCTTACATTCCGCATGCTGGCTCCGTTTTTTCAGACCCATTGTCAGCTGACGCGGTCACGTGAAGGAACGCAGCTAGTTCTGATCACCATTGAACAATGATATGGCGAAGTGCACGTTTTACAGCTGGAAAGGAGCGCACTCGGAAATCATTTTTATAAAAGTACATTAGCACTCGTACTTATCATACTTTTGCAAAAAACATAGAATAACATGGAAGAATGTCATCACTACAAGGGGCATGGAGTCAATGATTATTGGACGAGATGAAGACCAAATCCGAAAAAGGAAAAATGGTGTGTCTACCAGCGAATAAGCTCACCACTAGTAGAATTCCCCATGATTGATTTAGAAACATTAATTTCAAAATCTAACTGGTCTGCTCAAGATATTGTAGCGAATAAACTTTGGAAACAGTTGTAAATTTTTCCTTGTAGGTTAAACCTCTTTGGTTGTGCCAATTACTTAACATCGAAAAAATGCTTACGTAACCACTCTCAAAATGATTTTACTTAGAGTTCACTTTGATGTTTAGGATATCCTCTCACTGCGGCTACAAGTGTCAAGATCTGCTGAAAACAATCCCTCCACGTTTCATGTAAACGCGAACGCACAATGAGACAAATCACGATCTTAAAAAAACACTTCTGGTTAATCAAAGTTGAGAGGATTTGCCACAAATGTGTCTGCATTGTTTTAAACAGGAATGAGAAGCTCATTCTCAGAGTGTAAGACGAGTTTCAAGACTTGGTTTGAGGAGATTCGATGTAAGACTGTAAGATGCATCTCGGCGGCTGCCAGTGGGATATTACAAATAACGATCAATAACAGGGCCTACATGCACAAGTTTATTTGATGAAGTCACTTGAAGGATTTGGTCCGATTTGGATTGTGTCAATGGTCAAATGTGACCACTGCCAAAAACCTTTGCCAATCGAACCAATTGGCGCTAAGATCTCATTTATTTTTTCTATGATTTAAGGGTTTTCTTTGATTTTGTGTTTTGCTAACCACCACTTTTGGCACCTTATGTGATAACTCTAAGTAAGTCGCGGTAAGACATACGAAATAGCTGTGTGATATCTGTCCCTCATCCAAAATACCGTTGAAAAATTGCAACCTGGTGAATTGTTGTAGTTTCCTGGAAATCTGAGCAAGAAACCCATCAAAAGAAACAACCTAAGGGTACGATTAAGACAACGTATGCATAATGGCACACATGTACAATTATGAACGAATTGAACATTGAAAGACAAATCAGTAACGGCACTCCAACCTAAAAGCTGTAATTCCTGCGCAACGCTTTAAGTTGATGGGTTGCTCTGAACAACTACCTGAATAACTCCTGTTCTTTTCTCTACAGTCTTTTCTTAATCTGTGCAAGTTACTCAGAGGTACGGATTTCTTTGTAAAGCTTGCTTTCCTTAGTTGCTGTAAACGAGGAAGAACTGCGAACTCTGAACTATGTATCATTTGAGTACTTCCACATCGTACTTCGGAACGAACAGAAAGAATCTGGTAGGGAACAATGCCTTTTTTAACTTTGTAAGTAGCTCGACGTTCTCATTTGCAGTCTTAAACCAGGCAGCTTCACGTCTTACTAAATTCGATGTGACTGCCTCGTGTTTCTTATATCTTCAATTCATTTTGTCAGTTCTAAAACTTCAGTTTCTGAAATGCAGATGTTGGGGAAACAAACATAGTGATGTTGGTGAACCCTTTCAAGTCGGCCGCTGACGTCGTTCACCACATTTGTCACTCCATAAGCGCTGAGCACTGCAGTAGACTTTAGCCCAATGAAACCTATGATTTTTGGCATTAGAGCTGAAGGTGTGAGAAACTCTCACTCCGGCTGTTCATATCGCACTAGTGTAAGCTATTCCAGTAGCTGTCTCAACAAGAATTCGACGAATTCGCATGGGAGGATCCATTTTACTGCCTATGCTTCTTGAGTGGCTTGCGTACATATACACTGGATACACGTGCGTGATAAGTTATCCATGGCCAACTGGAATAACGACAGTTTACCCTGGTCGCCGGCAATGACTGGATCTTCAATCACCTGTGGAAACTAGGACTTCTATGCGCGTACCTGGTGAATTCATCCAATCAACAAGCCGTTAATCAGCAGAGCACTGATGATATCACCTCAAACGATGATGAAATAATTCGCAAACAAGATGTCTAGCTAAGCGGACATACCAAATTCCGTGAGTGTGGCGTATTGGGGTTTTGTTTTCAATGGGGCTATGCATGAGAAGCACGGTCCAAACGATACGATTTTCGCACGCCATCTAATTTTGCACAATTTATTCCTAATTTACTTCAGTCATGTTCTCACCGAGATAACCGTCATAAGTTCTACATCGTCCACGTCTCTGGTGATGCACAAAAAAAGCAATGGTTTAACTTAATTGGGGATAATAGACTATTATCTTCGGGCTAGTGAAATTTCATTAAGTATAAATTGTTGTAACTATTGTCCGCATTGTTTTTACGAAATTTGCTTTAATCGTTTGCTCATTAGAATCAATAAAACACAGCGCTGATCAGCAATGTCTCGTTGGCATACCATGATAATTTGTTTAAACGCCGTATTGTGCACAAAGCGCCAAAAGCCAAATCTAGGTAAAAACTAATAAAGATCCCAGTTAAATCCATTAACAGCCATACCTTGCAGCGTCTCCCACCAGAAACGATGGGGCAAAAGCGGAAATTTGCACCCACCTTACCCAGACGCTTCGTAATCACTTTGACATCCTTTCGACCAATACTGTAATTGTGCCACTGAACACTGAAAACAGCAGTATTCTAAAAAACAGGATTCGGCATGCGCAGTGCACGACAAAACCATTTTGCTGGACGCATAATTTTGTCAGAACCTCAGATCCGCGAGTTAATAATCTGAGAAATCGGTTGTCGAGGTACTCAGGATATCTCACTTCGCCTGTTGGCTCAGGTCACGTCTAAAATCCATCCAATAAATCAGATTGCACTATGGCCCGATACGCACACCCCGCTGAGATTCATTCACACGCCGCTTTACCATCATAGCAAATACAGATTCAGCCTTGGAGATCCATGCAATAGCCTCTTATGTCACACCATGATTGGAAATTCTACAGTTCTCGAGACATGTAAAATTCATCACAATCACTTGTGCTTCTCTTTGGATTCTGAGTAAGCTTCCCAGAAACTTCTTTGTCAGGAGCACGACCTTATACTCTGTGGGTGCAAAGGGTATGCCAAAGGTTTGCATAATTTTGTTGAGTCCATACAAACAGCTGTGCTTTCTTGTCCTGTTCGAGGACAAAACGATGCTGTCTGCATATAACAAATAAAAAAAGTTACGTCAGCAGCAATTTTATTACGGGGAGTTTAAGGACGTTCCAGGGTTTATCGTTGATTGTGTGTCATGGGATTCCTCCAGGCAGCTACAGTTAAAAATAACAAGCAGTACTTAGCTTTGCACTGAGCTTTATAGTTGAATTTGCTGTACTACATCAGAAGTATTGACGACATTCCTTCGGAAAATACGACAGCCACTCATTTGAAAGAAACCACAAAAGTGGCAATGGCAGCAAAGTATCCGCGCTTTGAAAAAACATGTCAATGTTAAAAATAAGAAATTCTGAAAATGTGCTGCAATAGCTTGCCGATTTCATCCGCCCTGACATGCTTCCGTCTGTGTAAATTTAACTGTCGTGAAGCCCTTAACCTGGCAGCATTACCATTAATTCCCCTTTGAAGTTTCCACTGCAGTTTTATTAGTATAACAAAAACACCACCAGGTGACTGCGAGCCGTTTGTTGAACAAATGAAAGACGGTAAGAGTAACGTGTATGCTGCAGTTCTCTTGGATTCCATAGAAAGAGGGAACAGAATCCATGGTTGCATCATCACCGATCAACTTGAGAAAAGAGGTTGAATCATTTGTCAGTACTCGAGCACCATGTTGACGCAATTCTGCACGATGACGCTCCGTTAAAATCAGTTCCATGGAACAAATCAGAAAGAATGACGTCTTCCGGAACACAAATGTCTCTACTACCAGTGATAACTTCTGCGTTATCAATCGAGCCACTGAATTGCCTCTAAAACTGAAAACTCTTCTTACCCATTTGGTCGAAGTGAACTTAGAAGTTTGTATCAGAGAAGTTCATTGTGTAGACTTTTAAGTAATTTCACAACTAGTCAGTAATTCAAGAAGCACATGTCCAGTAGCCGGTTTCGCACACCATCATTTATAAGCAAGACCTCTTACGGTTAGATTGATAAATACGTCTCGAATTGATGAATGTTTGAGGAGAGACATTCCCTG
>NW_008752082.1:247862-266666 GCF_000715545.1 Opisthorchis viverrini | reverse complement strand
ATGGCATTCCTGGATGCCCAAGAAATCCTTGTCCAATCGCAATGATTAGAGGTTATGGCGTGACTGTTCACTTGCTGGCACAAACGCAGAAACATGCAATCTATGCGATTGACACTGACATTTTCTTCACTCAGAACATGCCCAGAAACCAACTGTTGCTCGCGCTTGTACGAAACATTCAAACTCATTAACAGCTGACGTGATCACGTGCAAAGAGTCGCTAGTAAAAATGAAGCCGAAAAATGGCATGGAACTCTCTAGGAATGAACAAGCTGGAAAACGATCGATGGCGTGCAGGTAGCAAGACGCATGTAGAACTAAGTTGACGATAAAATCTCCTTGTCAGGCTGGTTTTCAGGTGAAATGGGACGGGAAATGTCAGCGCTCCAGGTATCTAACACCATACCAATTTCGGAAAGGAAGAATGGTCTTGGACGTGGTCGTGGGTTTTACATGCTTTTCGATAATCTGCACCCAACTGTACAAAGCCAAACAAGAAGTTTAGCGAAAAAAATTCATGGGCAAATTCAAAACCAAAGGCCAAAGTAGCATAACTGACAGAAACTGTTGGCCGAATTGTGAAATTCTTGCTGCTTTCGCAGCTCGCCGAACAAAGAGCAGTGGAAAATTGTGCTAGCAAATTACTTATGATTTTTAGGTAGCTGGGTCGAATGTAGCGAGATTGGTAATCAATTCATGTTGTCTTACATTCATTTGCTTCTTGTTATCTCGTAAACTCATTCTTGTGACATACGAAATGCTACGCTCAAAACGCTACGCTTTTGAATTGGTTTATTTAGATAATTTATTTCTGAGTACTATTATTAATTCACTATTCTTTCAGGAATTTATACCTACCAAAGAATTGCCGTTCTGTGGAAAAGTAATGTTTTTTACTCTAAAGAGGACACGTTACTGATATGCGCATAAACGTCTCTTGAATGAAACGGACATTCTGTATGCTAAATGAAACCTAATCTGGACACAAGTAGGTAAGTTAATGGGTGATATAACATCTAAAACTTTGGGTATGCTGCTGGAGGATGCCGGCGGAGGTGGATGTGCCTAGCATAAGTAGTTGGGGCTTTATATACTGACTGATATCGAGCCAAAACCTTTATGGTTGTTAGACCAGTAATGGAGTAGGAACTGAGGTAGAGAGTAGGAATTAGTTTACTTGTTTCGGACAGGTCATGCAGTTAGAAATGAAGGCCTGTCCGGAGATAATTGGGGGGGGGGTGGCGAACGCACCCTTTTGTCAACTTATTCAACTCCAGAATGAATTTTTCAATGCGCAAACACACCTAGGTATACAAATACCTTGCTCACCAAACCTTTCTCTTTAAAAAATGCCAGAGTCCAAAGAGCAAAAGAAGAATGAATCTGTCGATTTCCGCCGTCTTCATATTGGCGGAAAATAAATTTCGATGTCACATTCTTTTACTCGATGGATGGCCATCGCTCGCACACAGAGTACCGTTCTAACCACCGGTTTCACTTAGCATTTTCAAGCAAAAGGATAAGTCAGTACCAAGGATATATTAATTGGTAGCCTACCCTTGCATTTTACACTCGGTACGTAGGCATCGCTTAAGTGGATTCTTTGATATGATGAGTTGAATGTTCTTTGGACAGAATCTCTTGAGCGAGGATTGGTAGTCCCGGAACCTCTATGGCTTTAAAAGGCACGTGCGGGTAGATAGGACTTTGAGAGCTGAAATGTCGTCTCCGAGTTCTATGCACTGTGGTCAATGTGAAATTCTGTGATGAATCCTATGGTTTATTCACTCCAGATGAGAATACTCAAACACTTACGTTCTGTGTGAACGGTGTCATAGGTACAGATCATGTAGTTTCGAATGACGTTTTCGTTGTACTTCTTCCAACCAAATTACGGAATGCGGCTCATAAGCCAGACCGTGCTTCTTAATTCTATTACCATTTCCCTATTTTTCACAGTGGTCCTTTAAACAGGGCAATTTCTAGAAACTGAAAAATACAAGTAGACTGCCATTCCACACTGAAGCATCCCCTATGTCTTCATCCGGCAAACGAAAAGCCCAGTGGCTTTAGGTAGCTTTGGCGCTAGACAGAAGGATGGGGTGAGATTAGTCCTTTACCGTGAAGTGCACGCCAGAAAACAAAATGCTCGCTTTTGTCGGTAATTGGTTTTTGGATCAAGGGAATGATTTTCGTGCTTGATTGCAGAAATCACTTAGGAATCGAGAACAAACTAATAACGCGCTGAAAATATGTTCAAAATTACAGCAGAATGAAACTTTTTCAAAGGTTGATCAACAATTATTTATAGTGTTCAGTTTCGCCTGGTAACCTCGTTGCGCTGTCGCTTGCGACCATCCTAAAGGTGCTCCCAGGATACATTGTTAAAGTTCACAATTAAGCGAGTTCTGTCTGGGCGTTGCAAATTTCTAACATAATATATCTAAGAATACCCGTCGTATTTCGTAGTAATCACCACGTGAGCTCGGCGGATTGACGTGCAGCATTATCATTGTAATTTTTTCCATAATGGGATAAATTTGGCATTTCAGGAACTAGAGAATGGCCTAGTATGGTTATGAGGAATTGTTTTTCCCGAATACGGAAATGAATGAAAAAAATTGGCACCTCACAAATGTTTCCCTGTCTTCGGACTAGTTGTTTCTCTCGGGACAATTTCTTCGCAGACTCATGGCAGTTGGTGGGTTGATAGATGCGCGTATTTCTGTGCTAATAAAACCAAACGTTAAATTCTGTTGGTTACAACGAATGTAAAAAGCCACGTCGACGTGTGTAATCATACATATCAATCCTTTTTCACCACTCAGTATTCACGATAATTTAGCGTTTATAATTTAAAAAAAAACTTTTGTTGGCATGGTTACCAGAGCAACAGAGAGCCATCTGAGCTCAACGTCTGTAGGAATGTAGGAATGTAGGATGTAAACAATATTTCGTGTTTCGCTGCCGTAGCTCTGTGGGAGGTAGGGCTGTATCTCACAAACAAACTGAAACTTTATTGTTCCAATTATAGTTATCCTATAACGGCCCAATTTTAATGAGCAAACTACTGGGCCTTTCCTTCTCTAGGTCGAATGAATTATGAGGTGTGAGTCTAGAGATTAACAAAGACATCAGAGCCGATTTTTTAAAGTTCCGCTGCAACAAAATGACTTGTGAAAACCACTGAATCTACGCGTAGTTGTGCGATCATGTGAGCAAGGAGCGTCATATATATCTTAAACGCGACGAGTAAAAATGATTGTAATCTGAAGGTGTTTTCTGCCACATTGTAGTACTGGCATTGACGACTCAATTAAGATTCGTTGTGATCATGTGACCATGGAGTCTCAAGAGTTCCCTGGGCAACATTTGTGTAGAATTGACATCGATACGGTATAATTTCTACGCGCAGAGTTTCGTAGACTTATTCAACAGCGAGTTGTAGATTTGTTCAGCTGAAAGTAATAGTGATTTTCATCAGTAAAAGAATACCCACATCATTAGTTGAGAAGTGCTGAAGACCCCATTATCATCATCATCATTCTTATCAGCTGTAAGAATCGCATACTTGTCGCGCAGTAGTTTTAGCAGACTTGGCTTCGTTCACCGATGATTAATGTAGCTGGGTAAGATAGCTACGCATTTGAAGCTAACATAATTAATGCGTGAACGTAGAGATGTCAGCGGATTTTAATTAGGGAGAGTGGAAGGTTAGCTACGCATTAAAGGCGATAGATTGGATGCACGACCTCCAGCGATGGTGCTACTGGAGCGTGTCTGACAAAACTGTTGGGCTCCAGAAACGGTGCCATTGTTCCAGGGTATGTCAGAATGTGAAATATAATCCACGCATTCTCTTGCAGGATGAAACCTGGTGTGCTTTTCACGGATCCAGTTCTCCTTGTGTTCTTCAGCCTTCGAAGGATAAAACGAGACATCATCTTCAATACTACATCTACAGGTTGATGCCAATGTGGTTTACACACAGCGTTCATGTACCCTTTTTGAATATCGGAATAGCTGTTGACATGCCCCATTTTGAGGGCACTTTCCATCACTCCCTATCACATCACTAGGTTATATTAGATGAATCGCCAGGGACACTCCACCTTCTTTGAAGAGAGTTGGATTCAGGCCGTTCAGTCTTAAATTCTTAAGTTTTGGTACGGAGTTTTTCGCTTCATTTCTTCTTCGGGCGAACGATTATTGTTTGCATTTTATTCACCAGTGGACAGTGTCTCCAGTGTCTCTCCATCGCATTTTCAAAATTAAATGCATGAAGCACAACATAATTCCCAAATATCTGGTTGTCAAGCCACCAGATGCGTCCCGCGCTTCTGCTCGAATTTCTTCTTCAGCGACCAAGTCGTTCCTCAAACAGAGAATCCATTTAACCACCCAACGTTTAACTGATATCCGCCACCGCGCATGTCATCTCAACCATGATCGTCAGTCCGCAATCTCGCCTGCTGAAGTCGAATTACTAGATACCAAAGCGAAGGAAGTGAAATCAGCTCAAGGTAAACAGTGCAAGGACAGACAAATACGTAAGTTCGAGAAATTGCTTTCTACCACTCGCTGTTCAAGTAACACAGCTGGGTTTCAGATGGAGCCAGACGAAGTCCTGGCTAGTTCTGACGTCAATTCGAAGTATACCAACGTCCCTAAAGCGGACGCTGTGGAAGTAGCGAGAAGACATTTACTGACAGACACAACGCTGCAAGAACGAACGCAACCTCCGGAGACGAGATATTTGAAGGCATAAAAGTATGCCTTAACCTCAGTCATTTTGTTTTGACTCAATTATATACTCTCAAGACCTCAGTCAGTTTTGACTCAATTATATACTCTCAAGAACAAGGTTTAGCAATGGGATCACTAATATCCCCGATTTTGGCCAACATGTACATGGAAGACTTCGAACAAAAAGCTTTAAACGGATTCAAGTGTCCACCAAGGGTGTTCTGGCGTTACGTAGATGACACGTTTGTTGTAATAAAGCGGGATAAGGTGAACGAATTCTTTCAAAATCTGAACACATTGGACCCTCACATTAAGTTCAGCATGGAGCTAGAGTCCACATCGGGTACACTAGCTTTCCTTGACTGCATGACACACAAGAGTGGTGGGAAATTAAAGGCCACTGTGTACCGGAAATCAACAGATAGTGGTGCGGTCTTAGACTACTCCTCTGCACATCCAAAAGCAGTATATGCTAGCATAGCCTCAGCGATGTTTAGGAGAGTGAGAGCACTGTGTACAGAGGAGGTTGACCGAAGAGCAGCACAACTTGAGGTAAAAAAGCGACTTCAAGGTAGCGGATACCCAGTGGGTTTAATTAAGCGGCAACTAAGACGGGTATTGGTGCCAACACCAAGGCCCAACAAGGAGTGGATCGGAACAGCGGTCATTCCATACAAAACAGGGACATCTGAAGTCATTAGAAGGATACTGAATACGGCTAACATTAGAGTAGCTTTCCAGAAGGGTAAAACTTTACGCTCGATGTTGGTGCATTTGAAGGATCGTCTTCCGGTTGATAGGACTAGGAACTGTGTATACAAAATAAAATGTGACGACTGTACGAAGGTTTATATAGGTCAGACAGCCAGGGAATTGCACACCAGAATCGGTGAGCATAAGCGTTCCATTAACAGACCACCGAGAAACGCAGAGGAATATCAGGCGTTAGTCAAAGATTCAGCAATGGCAGGGCATGCTCTAGACACTGGTCATAGGATAGATTTAGAAAATGTGGACATCCTGAGACGGGGTTTACGATTCACACCGCAGCGACTGGTGGCCGAGGCGGTGGAAATCACCAAGCATCCCAGCGTGAATAGAGTAGAGGGGGTGGAACTTGCAAACGTGTGGAGAGCGGTCTTAGATCAGGCGAGATGACACAAGGTGGTGTGCAGTTATCAGCGAAATCGCCTGGGTCTAAAATTACAAAAATCCAAGTAGCGTTAGATCCAATTAACCACCCCACCCCCATCCCCAAACTAATTGTCCCAGCACCCTTGGACGAACACAGGTGAACGAAATCTGTGAACGACCCCAAGAGGAATTTTCCATTAAGGTGTCCTAGACTGAAGAAGCAGGGACGAAAAAATCCGGGTTCATCATAAAGACGAACCCCCCCAAACCGATCTATCGTAAAGCTTAGTCATCGCACTAATCAACAAACAGGGACATCAGACTGAACACCCAGCACTGATCACGTCACTAGTCATAAGGAATCTCACGGATTGGTTCCCTGACTGCCTTAAAACCCAATCAACCTACTTACTTACTCACTTGGCCTGACGAAGCTTTTGTGTCAAAAGCGAAACGTTGCCCAGCAATAAATCCACCGATTGTTTACCAAACCCCTCTGAAACGATGACTTCCCAATCGGTCCCAAACATTTTCCAATTGATTGAAAACATCTACGGACCATGTGTTCGGAAGCTGTCAAGTGAATATGTTCGGTTGGCGAGATTGGAGGCAAACTGGGAGAACCATCGCATTTTCAACATTAGATGCATGAAGCACAACATAATTCCCAAATCTCTGGTTGTTAAGCCACCAGATGCGTCCCCCGCTTCTGCTCGAATTGCTTCTTCAGCGGCCAAGTCATTCCTCAAACAGAGGATCCATTTAACCACCCAACGTTTAACTGATATCCGCCACCGCGCATGTCGTCTCAACCATGATCTTCAGTCCGCACTCTCGCCTGCTGAATTCGAATTACTAGATACCAAAGCGAAGGAAGTGAAATCAGCTCAAGGTAAACAATGCAAGGACAGACAAATACGGAAGTTCGAGAAATTGCTTTCTACCACTCGCGGTTCTAGTAACACAGCAGAGAAGAGTAAGTCATCCACTAGCTATTGTAGCGTAGTCAATTTATCAGATAGACCCTTAAGTGAAGAGGAACGTTGTCTGTTAGAGAAAGGATTGAATTTTGCAGTAAGTAAAGGCGTTATAAGGGCAGAAGAGATCATCCCTAGTGTTGAGTCTGTATTCCAGAAGCTTCCTTCAATGGAAGCGGAAAAATTACGTGTACAGTTGGTCACAGTCCTGAAGTCCCAGCAACCAGGGGTTCCAAACATTGCACCAGCTGAGCGAAGGGCCTTAAACACGTTAAAAAATGTAGACAGCATAGTAATTACAAAGGCAGATAAAGGTAAGGCCACGGTCGTCATGAATAAGAGTGACTATCTTCATAAAGTTAGACAACACATAGCTGATGGTCCCTACCGACAAATTAGTAACGGAAAGATCACGTCAATTATGAGTAAGAGTAAAGTTGAAGTTGGGAGGTATCTAAGATCTGTGATAAACCATCTGGGGCAAGGCAAGTGGTATCGATTGTACCCAAAAAGTGCAATCCAACCACGACTGTACGGGTTACCGAAGATTCACAAGGAAGGTGTCCCCATAAGACCAATAGTGGATGGCATAGGTTCACCACCACATGAGCTGGCCAGATATCTAGCAGGTATCCTTAAACCACTTGCCGGCAAGTCACCGACACACATCCAAGATTCGTATGACTTTGCCAAAAAAGTAGCTGGGTTTCAGATAGAGCCAGACGAAGTCCTGGCTAGTTTTGACGTCAATTCGATGTATACCAACGTCCCTAAAGCGGACGCTGTGGAAGTAGCGAGAAGACTTTTACTGGCAGACACAACGCTGCAAGAACGAACGCAACTCTCCGTAGACGAGATAGTTGAAGGCATAAAGGTATGCCTAAACCTCAGTCAATTTGTTTTTGACTCAATTATATACTCTCAAGAACAAGGTTTAGCGATGGGATCACCAATATCCCCGATTTTGGCCAACATGTACATGGAAGACTTCGAACAGAAAGCTTTAAACGGATTCGAGTGTCCACCAAGGGTGTTCTGGCGTTACGTAGATGACACGTTCGTTGTAATAAAGCGGGATAAGGTGAACGAATTCTTTCAACATCTGAACACATTGGACCCTCACATTAAGTTTAGCATGGAGCTAGAGTCCACATCGGGTACACTAGCTTTCCTTGACTGCATGACACACAAGAGTGGTGGGAAATTAAAAACCACTGTATACCGGAAATCAACAGATAGTGGTGCGGTCTTAGACTACTCCTCTGCACATCCAAAAGCAGTATATGCTAGCATAGCCTCAGCGATGTTTAGGAGAGTGAGAGCACTGTGTACAGAGGAGGTCGACCGAAGAGCAGCACAGCTCGAGGTAAAAAAGCGACTTCAAGATGGCGGATACCCAGTGGGTTTAATTAAGCGACAACTAAGACGGGTATTGGTGCCAACACCAAGGCCCAACAAGGAGTGGATCGGAACAGCGGTCATTCCATACAAAACAGGGACATCTGAAGTCATTAGAAGGGTACTGAATACGGCTAACATTAGAGTAGCTTTCCAGAAGGGGAAAACTTTACGCTCGGTGTTGGTGCATTTGAAGGATCGCCTTCCGGTTGATAGGACTAGGAACTGTGTATACAAAATAAAATGTAACGACTGTACGAAGGTTTATATAGGTCAGACAGCCAGGGAATTGCACACCAGAATCGGTGAGCATAAGCGTTCCATTAACAGACCACCGAGAAACGCAGAGGAATATCAGGCGTTAGTCAAAGATTCAGCAATGGCAGGGCATGCTCTAGACACTGGTCATAGGATAGATTTAGAAAATGTGGACATCCTGAGACGGGGTTTACGATTCACACCGCAGCGACTGGTGGCCGAGGCGGTGGAAATCACCAAGCATCCCAGCGTGAATAGAGTAGAGGGGGTGGAACTTGCAAACGTGTGGAGAGCGGTCTTAGATCAGGCGAGATGACACAAGGTGGTGTGCAGTTATCAGCGAAATCGCCTGGGTCTAAAATTACAAAAATCCAAGTAGCGTTAGATCCAATTAACCACCCCACCCCCATCCCCAAACTAATTGTCCCAGCACCCTTGGACCAACACAGGTGAACGAAATCTGTGAACAACCCCAAGAGGAATTTTCCAGTAAGGTGTCCTAGACTGAAGAAGAAGCAGGGACGAAAAAATCCGGGTTCATCATAAAGACGAACCCCCCTAACCGATCTATCGTAAAGCCTAGTCATCCTCACTAATCAACAGACAGGGACATCAGACTGAACACCCAGCACTGATCATGTCACTAGTCATAAGGAATCTCACGGATTGGTTCCCTGACTACCTTAAAACCCAATCAACCTACCTGCTTATTCACTTGGCCTGACGAAGCTTTTGTGTCAAAAGCGAAAAGTTGCCCAGCAATAAATCCACCGATTGTTTACCAAACCCCTCTGAAAGTGTCTCCAGAGGTTTTTTTGGAGAAGGCCAGCTCAGCTGGTCTTCGAAGTGTTCAGGCCATAGTTCCAATCCAAGCTTTTGCAAGTTAATCAAAGAACCACCCTTTCCGCTTATCAGTTCACTGCACGTTGCTTTCCTAATGCCAACTTATCGTACCAGTTGATATAAGGCACGGCTGTTTTCGTTAGCGTTAAGTTTTGTTTGTGATATCTTGTTGGTGGTTTTCTTGTTTGTCCAGTGTATTGTTTTCCATAGTCCATAGTTCGTATATTTTGTCTCCAATTCACTCTGATTATGCCGGTACAATCCGAGATTTGTTTGTCGGTTTGCATACACTTGTTACATTACGCCGCGTAACATTCTTTTAATCACCTGCGAAATATCCTCAATGTACTGTGTTGTGAAATCTATCTTTTTTTATTGTTGTTGAGTGAGTTGCATTTTTTTGCCAAATTAATTTACACGAATGAACGTTGCACTAGAAGACTTTGTACGTATGGGTTTCCTAAAGTTTGGCTTTCGTGGGGTTCAATCCGAGATCCTCAAAAAGCCAGTCACGTCCTAGTCACGAAGTGTTCTTCAAAACCTGTATAGGTGCAGTTAGAGCTGGCAACATTACCAACCCAGTCGTAAATCACCTCTGTCACCTCTTCACCTGACCAGCAACTAATAAAGTCGAATAACTCAACAACCGGCGTTACCTTCCATTAATTCTATGAAAGTACACTAAACCACGTTTTTCATTATCAAATACGGAGAGATTTATCCATGTTCAAACCAGTCATTTAAGATGAATATTATTTCCGTATGCCACTGGGCATCTTGCCTTCTCTTACTTCTAACCTACACTTGAACCACAAACACTGAGTTTCTCAGCGAACGGGTGGACCCACTACCGTTATAGATTCAGCCGGCCATTCGTAGTGGTGCATACGCCACAACATACACCCTGGCTTCATTTGTCGTTTTCACGCTGTGATGCCACCTGTTGCGCGAGCTTAGTCACTCAGATATTCACTCAGACTAGCGAATAAGGCATCCAAAAGACTAAACATATCCTGTGACCATCGATTATTCTGCGAGTGATGCGAGCCCTAACAGTCGCCTCGCTTAACTTGGGAATTACAACGTATGTACATTCCTGAATCTACATTCCACATTATATACAACTACAGTTTTTAAGGCAGTTTCACATTTTGTTTCGTTTTTGAGTGAGAAGGTTTATAAAAGAAGAAGTAAACGCAAATATTGCACTTCATCTATCTGAGTGGCCTACACAGGTCTATCACCAGTTGACTCCGTGGTGAGATAACCCAGTAAAGTGTTGAACGCCACTTATTTTGGTTGACATTAAAATCTGCTTCCGACAGGCGCATACAGAAGCCTCGATGACAAGACACTACCATCATTTGGGACAACTCTCAATATGTTTGATAGTAAGTCGCCCAATTAAAAATTAAAACCGGGAGCAAACTTTCCAATTGGAATTATAGAGTTTATAAAACATAGACATCTACTTTAGCGATGAATTACACAGGTCAAGTAAAATCACGTGTGGCTTGAGACCTTCTCATAGATCATTATATCTGTTTACATGACGCGTAATCCTCAGTGCAGTTGTGAAGTAACTTTCCGCTTGGCAGCTGTTTTGCTTGCTAGTATACAGCCGTATTGTCTGTTCGTGCTGTTTGTGGTAGAGCAACAGTGGGCCATCGCGTTTTTCTTTCTATCACAGGTTTCTTAATGAAATGGCACGGGCATAGGGCAGTGGGTCTATGAATTTCCACATTGGAGTTGCTGTCACTAGCGATCCAGATGAGGGGATTTATGGCTTTGCACTCTTTAGTTTGTACCGTTAACTCGTTGGCATCTGGACATTCTATGAACGTAGCCGGCACTCGTGCAAACCAAACACTATAGTAACTGTATTCCCACCTGAAGGAATCGCCACTTGAAAGCTAAGTAATAAATATTCGTCAGTAAATACACGTACATGGCTAACAAGAAGACACCGCCTCTGTACCAACTACGCATTCGTAGGTCGTTAAAACGATGAATGTTAAGAGTGCGTAAAAGAATTATGTTCCGAGACAATGCACAACATCGATCGATAAGAGAGTAGGAGGTCTATTTTCTCTCACCGATTTAACCAGCAGAGCGTTAGGCAACAAATATATCAGGCTGGCGAGCTGAATTTACTGGCTTCAGAGCAAGTCACTTTCTCGGTCCTTTGGTCAGATGACATTACTAGTGGTTCCGCTTAGCTGGCAGTTATTCGCTGAAAGGAGTGCGCAAAGAGCGTCAGACTTGTCGACGAGCACCATGCTTCTAGATACCATGTTCTATGGCTTATACATGCACTATATAAAATTCCCACTCCATCGACATATAATGTTTGTCCTGCTTGGCTATCGTGCATCAAAATACGAGATGGTCGATCCTGTCCTCTGATAAATACATTGTGTTCCTTCGTCTTTATGACGCTCTCTATTCTCGCTTGCAAAATGTCGAAGTGCTGTGCGCAGTAACAACACTTTTCAGTTGCAATGGAGAGTTTTGCCGTCCAGTGCAGCCAGGTTCAACGAAAAAGCCAAATATCACCGTAGGTCTGCATTGTCCTTGAGAATCGCCAGCCGTTGGCGTCTTTGAATCACCAGGACAATATGTGCGTGAAAATTTTTGCTCTGTGTTTTTAACCTGTATCGCTCATCTGTGAGTGTTTCTAATGACAAGTCTATTTCCAATTCACAAATGAGAGATTCCCACTATCCTTCAACCACGAAGTCCACGTCACATGGTCACATGTTCAACCGGCCACTTGGTCTTTAAATTCGCGGTCATAATACCCCTTTCCTCACCTGAGATGTTTTGTCTTATTGGCGGATTATTTTCACTTCTGGCTTTTATCGGACCCCTTCTGGCACACTGCAACTGCGGTGCGAGCGCCATTAGAACCCCTCACTTGGAAATTCTAAGAACGTACGTGNTGACCATTTAAAGTCATTTTCAGGAAAGAGTGAAATCATTACCACATGGCCTTTATTGCTCCCTTTAATGTCCCAGAAGTTTTGTTTGCTTGTTTAATATGACTGTTGATTTGTTTGATTTGTTTTGTTTGATTGTTTACAAGTTCACTGAGCTGTCGCATTTTGTATACAGCTGAAGGCAAAATGCCCCATTCTTCCGTCGATATCAGACAAACGGTGAGCGAGAACCGGGTTTTAATTTTCATTATCTCGACTGGATCCGTTTAAAATAGGAATATTTTGGACGGCTGGTTAACGGCGTTCTTCTCTTAACATCACCTCCTAAATAGTTGGTGCTTTGGATTGCGGCCGAGTTCTGCGTGGACCTGGCAAACCTTGAACAGAATTCAATGTCTGGAAATACCGATTTGAGCGTCCACGTAAGAACCAGAAATGTCGTAATTGCCAAAAGCATGTGATGAGGTTTGGTGTTCACGGAAAAAAAATTGGAAAAGTATGAACTCCTGTCGTTGTGTGTACAAATTCGTCAGACAATTTCGGAACACCAGAAAATGATTCAAGCTAGTCCTGAAATTTCTAGATGAATTAGACCACCCAAATAGGAAATCGTTGCTGAAAAATGAGCCTTTTGTCAAACACATATCTTTTGAATTCTGACGGACTGCCGTTTACCGAAATCCGACGTTTGAATTTCAGACTTCAGCAGCTTCCAGGTTAAGGTATGACATCATTTTTCAACCTACGCGACAAAACGGTTGCCATTTTTGCGCATAGCGAGCGCACAATTGACACATTTCCGTTATAAGATCAGAGCGGAGCCAAAACACTTGACGGTTTATTGCTTGTTTACTATGGACTTCCGTGTTGCTCAGAGGTTCTGAAACTTCCGGAAAACTTTGAACAAGAGGGCACCTGCAAACTTACAGCACAGTTTGTGTCTGAGAGGATCTCTCTGGCTACACTCTCTTTGCCAGTGCATTGTGGTGCACTGGTTGAGCAGCGTCACTTTCGGGCGCTGGAAACACGTATATTTGACTGCCAATCCTGAGACATCCCTGTTGTCCCATCCGGCAAAGGCCGCCTGTGTTCAAAAGTATTTTTGCCAACTAACTTGCGTGCGCGAACTCCCATTACCACTAGTCATGATTATCACCCCAAATAATACCACACTATGTAGCGTACATAAATTCTCCGTGCTCCCACCGTAACATCACACTATGAGACTGCGAGGATGATACACTCTCTATGTTTTTTTGCGTAATGTGTATGCTTAAGAATTTTGCTGTCTACCTCGAAGCTAACAACGTACTTTTGACCAATCCAACCGTACAAGTGGCTTAATTTCCACTTGCCTGCCTCCTCAATCAGCATCTGTCTGAAGATGAAACAAGATAAGAATTGCATTTTTTCTCACCCTAGACTAATTGAGTTTTACTAAAAAAAGCAAACTCAAGCAAGACGCACTAACAGCCGTCAGAAATATAAATTTGGTAGGGTGGTAAAGCAGTGGTCCACTAGAACGCGCCTTCCTACCTAGTTATCCATCAAAGTAACTTAGTATTATGAGTTAAACCTGTCCAACTGGCAAAAATAAACGAAATTATTAATGATAAAAATTTCGTGAGAAAAGCCATGGCAAAAGAAATGGTGTGATCTGATCGGCCATCTTCGTCCTACTTTTACGAGCCAGCCAAAGGGAAAAGTGGTTTTCTGGTCCAAAAATAATCGAGTCTTTTGACACGAGACAAGTCTACCTACAGCAGATTGCGTTCGATACCATCAATTACTCGATCATTTCCCCAATTTACACTGAATTCCTTGTTACTGGGCAACCATCAGTAGTGCATGTTTTACAAGTGACAGAAGTCCCTCTAGTCTGTTGCGGATCTCCGTTCAACGAATTTTTTATCAATGGAGTGATAAATGTTCACGTAGATACGCTAGGGTACCGTAGTCTTCTGTAAGCAGAAGGATGATGGAAGATGTTTCAAATTATAAATGACGCCGTTCCACGTTAGGAATGTCTAGATGCCACGTACCTGTAGTAGACTTGTTGGGTTGGGTCAACCAAGTCACACCAGACGCTGCTAGTCTCACTAGAAGTTCATTCCATTCACGGGCATTGTTCGCTCCGACTCTTCTCTAAAAGAATGAATCCATGTATTGGTAAGATCTGTGCTCAAATTCCCTGTTGTTGATGTCCTTCCAGCAGCTCGACAGGCGTATTTTTACGTGCGTCTAGGATACTATCCATGCCAAATTTGTACAATATATAATACAACTTATTTTATTACATATATATTGCATTTTGTACGTTATTGGGAAATTCGTTAAAAAATTTCATTCTCTGCCAAACAAAATCAGCCTCAGACTCCCATAGTTCAACCTCACGTCAAAGACGAAGGAAGTTATTTTAAAGTGCTGTAATAATTTCCAAGAATGCACTTGTCTCAAATCTCTAGGGAGAGCCGTGAGCAGGATGCAATTTTGCTTCACATCATATAGCATAGGGATTTCCAAGGTTCAGCTGTGTGTATCTCTGTAGTTGCAATTTACACCCAACTCATCAATTTATATCAACCCTCAGGCAACCGACAAAATACATTTCTTCGGTCTTTAATAGTTCTTTGACTGAACGTGAGATTTTTGTCAATAGCGTATACTTTTAACGAAAGTAGATATTCAGCTAGTGATTTTTGTTTCAACAGGCTACACAGCTGAGATGGATTCCCTAAAATCGTCTAACTTTCTTTGCCCAAGACCGCAGTTTGAATGTCTGGAATAATAAAAACCACCTAACTATCATGGATTTTTCCACAATTCTAACGGTAAATATTTATTAGTTGAACACTTTTTGCCTGACTGACTTAGCTTCGTATTATTTTATCGCTGTGATTTCTTATGTCATGCCAAGTACAGTCATATTTGTACAATATCGGTTATTATTATTTCTATACTTTTTTAGATCAGCGCACGTTCAAGTTACATTTTATTCCGATCATTTCGTTTGTCCTGCAAAAAAGCAGTCGCTTTTATCCAATATAGTAGTTAGGAAAAGAACGACAAAAGAAAATACCCATAAATCTGTTGCAAATAGGATGAAGTTACCAAATAAATAACCTGAGAATTGTATAATTAAATGCGGTAAAGCCAACGAATATTGTGGGGCCTTTTGACTCATCTTTGAGTGGTAGGTCGAAGAATTGAAAATGGGTCAGACTGGCCAGACAGACAGTCGAGTGGTTGTTGGCCCGGCTCTGACCTAAGTCTATCTATTTTTTCCCTCCGAGCTTTCCCATAGGCTCAGTAGGTCGGCAACAGTGCTGTGAAAAAAGATTCAGTGATGAATTTTGCTATAGATCCATTTATTCACTCACGTGATTCGCTAATCAATGAGGATAGTGCTCTTCAGAGTGAATGGAAATATTCCTTGTCACCTACCTAGCACGTTTTGTTTCATGTCGAGCTTGGTATATTAAACAACGAAGATGATTAAAGTCAGCAGTAAAATGGCCTGACATATGTCACTATAAACAGGCTTATTTGCTTTGTTTATTTTCTATAAATTTCTGAGATATTCTGCTGACAAAATACTATTCCCTGTAACTCCGAGGCTTCCTTGAATCAGTCGCTGACATATGAAGTTGACAAGCCCAAACGACCTATAAGATGTTTTTCTTCCCATGTGCATTATTGGGTAAGAGTTGAATACAGATGCAAACTTCACTATATCTAAATTATTTATCACTTAAAAAAGCTAGAACGGAATCTTTAGACCTACAGGACATCAGACTTCACATTACCTTTCCTTTTCTTTTCAAACACTACACAGCTTTTTAGCCATATGTCATTTTTGCTTTCATTTCGTGTCTCTTGAGGTATATATGCATCCAGGCCTTTTTTACTGCAAAGAAAACAATCATCTCTTAAAGACTGATTGGAGTTTTGGTTGGATGAATAAATTGGCGTGTCCAATGTAGCCGGATACTCGTAGTCCGCCCAGTACATCAATGAGCCACGTTATACTCAGCCAGGTAGTTATACTTTCGTAGAGGCGGTAAGTCGATGGCTCTGTGCGCGAGTTAATTTGGCATCCGACTGAAGGTGAATGAAGATGTATAAGGTAACCACCAGCTCTCGCACGAACTGGGGCGATAATTTCATGGATCTGCACATGTTAGCCACGTGAACATCTGAAGAGCAAGTATTAAACTGAGTAGTCAGCTGAAGCTCTCCTGACATTTCTTGTTGATTCGACGGCTTTCCAAAGTACCAGCTCCAACAAATTTTCACTTATTAGGTATTTGAGGTGCCAATAGTCTGCAGAATGGGACTGTTGCAAGCTGAATCAGATCATGCTTGTTGGTAAGGTGGTTTCTGAAAAGTTCATCTAGTTTCATAGTGGAATTTCTGAAAGTTTGGTTGCTAGTGTACGGACTCACGAAGTCCACTCATATGGGGTCGAAACGTTTGCAAGTTGGCTGCCAAACTTTGCCAACAGGTTAATGGCCACATAATCAGCAACAAGAAAATGCACCGAGGCCAGGAAAATCTCGAAGAATTAAAATGAATCATTTCCCATTAACTGCTGCATGAACCACCTCATTCTGCTTTAGCCAAGTCCTGTCACATCTAGCTGTCCAAGTAATGTTTGGTGTGAATACATTTCTGGTCCAATTTCAACGAATCAGGGCCGATAAAATGAGTAGACGAATCAACGTTGATAGCCTTTACTCGCTAGGGTTGTCAGCGGCGTAAAAGTACATCACAGGATGCTTAAGGGTAGCACCAGTGCCTAATTGGATCTGTCCAAGTAAGATCGGATACAGCTGACCGGATATCTTACATACACCCGAAATCTGCATCTGAGATACTTAGACAAACGTGACATAAACTTACAGAATTTCACATGATATTTTATTTCCTGACACAGAAAATCGACCCGATTGTTCAAGCTGTAGTCAGTCCAGATTAGCAGTAATGGATACAGCTCCCTTTTATGTTAAGCCCTCAATCGTCGCACTAGTGGACATTGCTACACCTCTGTGCCTTCACACTATAATCCAACTAGGCTTCAAGTCTTATTTGCCAGATTTAAAAAGTGCATGCTCAGCTAATGGATGTTCTAAGGTATTCCATGAAGTATCAAAGCACCTAGCAAAGGTAGTAATACTTACCTATCTATCCATAAAATAAGCAGCGTTTACTCCTAGTTATTTAGTGGACAGAAGTTTTTCGTTTCTCTGGCTTTTCTTTTATCATGATGATAAAAATGTGTCCATATCGCACTCCTCTGCCACTTTGAGGAGTGAAGTAAAAGTACCCTGATTCTCGAACATCCGAAATCGTAAATTCTTACAGAGACATAACTCTAAAGGGTAAAGAATAAATATCTCAGACCAAAAAGGTCGAGTAATCGAGCGTTTTTGTTCCCCCGAGGCTTTAGTCTTATGCATCTAATAAATCGCTACCCAAAATGCGAACTTCTTTCAACGAATGTCGCCTCTTGCTCAGTCATCAACCAAGCCATGTTTAGTCAACGGGAAGGGAAGATTTGCTGGGGGTCTGAAAGGGTTGTTCACCAAGTGAGGGCTACAAATAGAAAACTTGCATAGCTTCAAATGCCCTGCTTCTTCAGCGGTCCTTTTGAAAGTGAGATAGAATATAGTAGTTCGAATTTGGGTTTGCCTGTTTTAATTCGGTTCCGTAAAAAGTTGAAGCATGATATTCCCATTTTATCCAATCATTTGTACGTAAAATATACTGAAATGTGCTAGGATATGCTATAGTCTCAGTATTAAATATCCGCAATTTGCCGACCTTTATTCCTGGTCGTGACATTCTTATCACAATCTAGAGAATTAGACAACGTTATGGTCTTGAGTGTAGGCGTACCAATCATGCTTACATCGAGCTACTTATTTGTTTATCAGTAGGTTGAAGCTGTTTCAACCGCCCGAATAGCTTGATATGGGGTTGTGCCGCATGGAGTAGGCAGATTCTGCCATTAAACTTTCCGCCTTTTGGGAGATCAGCATAGCCTTGATGTTTCCTCCTGATTATCCGAGGACCACTAGGTACTAAAGCGAAAGTCTAAGGCCATAATAGTTACCGTTCATCTATTGTACTACGATTCATAACACAACCAACCTGCATCATCTCGATAATTTGGAGGTCGATGTAGTTCAACATTCCATCGTTAGATAAAGAATGTAGACTTCACTTCAACCTCTTAATGTACTCTTTCGTAATTTGTCTCGTCGCAACGCTGCACTGACCCAGAATCTCCAATGTGGTAGATCCACGCACCACCAAAATGTAAGGAAACATGAGTCCATGAAAACATCTAACAAAGTAGAGTTTGATACAACTGACCAAATACTCAAACCAACCAACTTAATCGTCATACAAACAAAGTAGATGAGTTTCCAAATGTTTAGGTTTATATAGGTTTATGTAATATATATATATATATATATATATATATATATAAAACGAGAGAACTC